>NC_036647.1:4810792-4880168 GCF_002806865.2 Cucurbita pepo subsp. pepo
ATATATATATATTTTTTTTTTTTTTATACCTTTTTTACGTAATAAATAATGAATTGGTAAATAGAGTAGACCCAATGAAAACTAAGCACGTGTACATAAGAACCGGAGATATATTTTGACACGAATTTACATTATTGACCCTGCCCTTCTCATCCACGATGTGAAATATCTGACCAGACTGAAAAAACGAATAGAAACTTGTGCTCCCTCCTTCACGCGGCAATTCCCCTTGTTGCGTTCGTGGTTCGCAAGCAGCCTCCGATTAGGTTTCGGTTCTCAAATCTGCTCCTCTAATGGCGACGGTAGCATCTTCTGGAATCAATGACATTAGTAATAGCAAGAATCCGCTTGGAGAAAACCCTAGTCAAACCCTAGACCCGACGATTTCTTCCTCGGCTCAGCCTCCTGCCTCTGTTCCGCTGTCGTCAACTGATGGCGAGTCTTCCAAGGAAGGGGATGAATCGAAGGGCTCCGATAAGACGTCGGTTGAAGGTGATGGCGAACCTGTTTCTGATGTCCAGAGGAAAATGCGCCGTGCTGAGCGTTTTGGGATTTCGGTGCAATTGTCTGAAGAAGAAAAACGTAATTCTCGAGCAGAACGGTAAGTCTATTTATCAGTTTGCGGTTTCCGCCTCACGCCTGTGCTCGTCCTTGTGATGCTGCGTATTTGAATCCACTTATTTTGTGAGATCATGCCCTTCTTCATAGTTATTTTGCTATGATTTCTTTGAAACTATTTATTTTTCTCTCATTTTATAGACAAATGTAGGGATAAGTCACTGGTATAAATATTACGTTACTTTATCATAAACTGCCTCAGTAGGGATTTTAACGAACTCAAAAGTTCAATTATCTCCCGGCACAGGTTAGACTGATGGTTTGCTCATGCACTTATGAGGTCGTTTGGAACTTGTAGATTATGATTTTCAGGAGTATACCAACACTGTATTGTTATATTAGTCCATTGTATCGGTTTTAATGCCCAATCTAATTGTTTATGTTTTGGTAATGGCTTGAAATTCCAATCGGAATGGTGTAAGTTTGAAATCCAAAATGATTACAGTGGCTTATTGATTGATGTGTGTCAAATATCATCGATTCAGTGTTACATCTGTGTAAAAAGAAAGAAGAAAGTTGCAGGCTTTTCTTTCTTCTATCCCTTCTCAAGTGAAATGTGGAGCCATTTGTTATGCCCTTTCAATCTGTCTCGGGGCTTCCCTAATTGTGCATCTCATGGCACAAAGCAGATGTGGTTTTGCACTTTCTTAATTATGAAAGCCTCGTGGTCTTGTCTATAGTGTTCTGTGGCGAGTTTGGTTGGAAAGAGCTGCTAAAATCTTTGAAGAAAAGTTGAAAAATGGAGACGTTGTGTGGGAATTAATTCATTTGTTGGGCTCATATCGGCGTTCTGTCTTCTCGGTTCAATAATTAAAATATTCATCGTTTCCTTTCTTTATCCAAGTTTTGTTCAGAGCTAAGTTTCTCTATTATTTTTCTGTAAAATATTTTAATGTTGATTTCTGGGGACGATTGCAGGTTTGGTATGGGCACCACAACTAATGGATTGGGAGCATCAAATAAGTCAGAGGAGGTGAAGAGAAAGGCTAGAGCTGAGAGGTAGTTTCCATTTCTTTATGGATTGATAGCTCATCCTGTCAAAGAAATTGTATTTATTGTCTTTCACTCAAACTTTCTTTCAAACTTTTGCCAATTTTTTTATTATTTAGATTTGGGCTTCCTGCATCTGTGGCCACTGATGATGAGGCAAAGAAGAAAGCTCGACTTGGTAGGTTTTCTTCAACATCAAAGCCAGACTCCCAGGAGGAAGAAAAGAGGAAAGCGAGGGCAATCAGGTAGTGGGCGTATTTTTCTGTTCCCCTGGTTGTAGCTAATATTTCCAGTTCCATTGTCTGTGGTTCGTGGAAATCTTATATGGAGTCTGCAAATATTAGAATGCATCTAACATATTGTTTGTTTTTCCCTTTATTTTCTGGGTGAAGGTTTTCTAATCTAACATCAAACTCCCTCACACAAGAGGATGGGAAGGGAAACATTGAGACGGTAATGTTATCCTTTTATGCTTATTTTGTTTTCTTGTAGTATTTAGGAAACAGAAGTGTGTACTTTTTTTCAGTGCTCTTGTTCCCATTAATGATTCCCATTGTCTGTAATCAGATTGCAGATATTGCAGGCAAGGCTGGAGGTGGTGCCTGAAAAGAACATTCCCTGTTGATGGCAAGATAGCTTTTGCTTGTAATTTTCTTCTGTTGGTTCGTGTTTCCTTTCTAAGTCTGATTGGCATTTGGCCTCCAGAACGTTACATCTTATCCAAATCTAGTGTTTCTTGTTATGCCTTTTCTTTTTATATCTCTGCTATTTAATCTAATGAATTATTTCTTTCTCTGGCAGGTCTAATAGCCTGGTTATAATTCCCCGTAATGGCTTCCATACCCATGTTCATTCCTTTATATTATTATCTAGTTCAAAAGTCTTCCATTCTGAGGGCAGAATCAATACTGCAAGGTGCTTTGCTCCATGTTTCACTGAGACGAGGTTCCCTAGATTCAGTTGTGTCAGGTTATTAATTCTCTGGTTAGGTGTTATAGTAATAGAAAATACCTCCCTAGGTCAAGCCTATCTTACGGTTTGTTAAGAATATCAGAAATCTCTGAATTTTTTATCCCTCCAATGTTTTGGTTATCATCTTCAGTTTATATCTCCCTTGTGATGGCAAGTTGGATGTTCATGATACCATTTGAACGGCAGTGCTAGGTTTCCATGTGCACTGTTTCCATCTGATACTGACTGGTTGAAATTTACTAATTTTGTCGAATTCTCCTTCGGGATTAGAAAGCTAACAGTTTCTTGCTTTACTTTGAGTTTATATCATCAGGTTTTTAGTTTTATAGCGCTATAATTTAGTTTGGATTTTAGGTTGTTTCTTTTTAATGGTAGGTTTTTCTTTTTGCTGACTGTAATAATGTAAGATTAATGGCCAAGTCTCAATGGTAGGAAACTCGCACATATCTTTTGACTTTTCTTTTTCAGAAGCAGATCAAGAGTTTGAGCGCAGCTAGTTATTATCCAATCATTTACGATTGAGGTTTGGTTTCTTTGTATGATGCCACCACATCTCATCTCATGGCATCAGTGATAATTACTCATCATGGAAAGGACTTCTACACTTTTTAGATGCCTAGTTTTAGTATGACCTGAAGAATAGTTCAATTAGAATGGTCGTATGTTGAATCTTATTTAGAAATGCCGTTCAAAATGTCATCATGAGATAACAGCTCCAACTTGTGTGAGAATAAACTGAAGATAAGTCTTGGGAGGGGAAGTAATTATCTATTCCCTTGGTAAGTTGTCGTGTGGGAGAAGCTGAATTCCCTCTTCTAACTTGGAAGTTTCTGATATTCTTGCTTGGTAATATAGGATGGACCGAGTCTTTGGAGGTATTTGTTGTGGCCCTCTTTAGAAGTCTCTGCATGTATTGAGGCCTGTATCTGAGAATGGATTGTGTACTCTAAAAATAGGTGTCTCTGTCAAGTTTCTGTTGCTTCTTTCTTCGTTTCCTTTTATCTTATTTGCATAGCTAGTCAGCAGCTACGTGTATTTAGTTTCTTTTGGATTTTTGGTTGGATGTAATGGTATGGAATGGCCGCACACATTTATCGAGGGAATCAATCTTTTGATCAAAAGTTCTTTTTAGATAGATACATATTTTTTTCTCCTTGCTTGATTTGCCCGTGCAAGTTGTATTTTTGTCAATGGATCATCCTATTTACTGCATGCTTAGAAATCTCATCTTGTAGATGGTTATGTTCTTTGGCATGCTGCTCAAGCTTTGTGGAGGAGAACATCAACCTGGTATGTTTGTGTTTCTTAGCTTCTCTCTATCCGTTTGGTCCATTAATTTTCAAAATTATGCATTTAGTTCTCAAGCTTTTGAACTTTTTCAACTTCATAGATTTGCTAGACACAAAATCGATAATTTTGAGTTCCATTAGCCATAAAATTCAAGATTTGATCTATTTTAATTTGTTAGTTTGTTAGTGATTTATTAGATACAAATTTGAACATGTAGATCGGTTAGATACAAAAATGAAAGTTTAGGAACTATTACACACTCTCGGAAGTTCAATGACAAAATAAACACAAATCCTACTCATAGATCAATATCATATCAATATTTTCTTGCCTCTTTTTGTTGGTTATGAGTTTTGGTTGATATTAAGATAGGATATGAATATGAAGTATGGTTCATGTCATTGTACTTTTTACTGTGATCCTAGCTTTTCAGAAGTTCTGAAATTTGATTGTTGTCATATTTAAAAGACAGGTACCCATCTGCTATCATAGCAGGCACATTATCTTGGTAATCTTAATATATTGAATCATATTTTCTGTAATTTGAAGTTTGATCGAAGTTGAAGGATCAAAATAGAAAGCATCTTAATGTGTCGGGACTAACTCTATAGTTTTAAAATATTCATATTGTTACAAGTAACACCGCTTACAAAAATATTAATCCCTTTACCACATTCTTTTTTTTTATATATGTAAATGAAATAGAATAATTTATGTTCTCTGCTTTCATGTGATTTCTTCGGTTTTTTTTTTTCTTTTTTCTAAATTTTAAATGTTATAAATGATGTTATACTTCAATGGTGGTTGTATACCACAACTTCAGCTAAATCATTTCCCATGCCCTCAAGTGACTTAGCAGCGAAATGTGACCCACCATTTGATTTAAGGTAAATCGTGTACTACCAATAGTTATAGACTGTGAGCCGTTTGTTGTTACTCTCTTGCATGCATATATAAAACCTCTTTCAAAATCTCTTTCGAAAAGAAAATCTCTCTGTCCTCGTCTTCTAAAATCTTTTTCTTAAATCGAGGCCAAAGGCTCGATCATACATCGCAGTCCGCTGTCATCAAAAGTGCGATTGTGACACGTGGTATCTAGCCCAACATTTGACAACAAAATTTTGCTAGTAGTGTGTACCAAGTTTAATAAAATTATATAAAATTTTAATTATAAATATTTAATATAACCTATATTTCTATAATTAAATATATTGTATTTGGTAGAGTAAATAATATTAAATGAGAATAAGTATATTATAAAATTTATATAAACTTCATTTGATTTAATTTTTCTTCATTTATAAATAATATGACTTAAATTTTAGAGTATAGTGTATATTTAGCCATTATTCTCAAATGATTTAAATAAATTTATAAATAATTAGTACGATAATTCAATTGAAAAATTAATTATAAATGTCATATTTTAAAAATTAAATATAATATAAGAACTTGAATTCTTCGTTGAAAAAGATTTTGTTAGCCAAAAATCTCTCAAACCTTTGTTTTTCTAAATATTTTTTGGTTTCGTTCTTTCTTCATATAGAGAGACACTGCGTTTCCATCTAATTTCTATAAATTAAATGAGTTCTGGAAATTTCCTCTGATGTGCTTCGGAGCATCATGAACTTCTGTTGCCCTCTCATGGATTGCTTTCATCTTCATCGCCCCGGTCTTTGAGTTTGCCGCCGGCGTCGCTCCGGGAACAGATGCTATCAAATTATCAGTGTAATGCTTGTTCTCTTTCTCCTTTACTTCTCATGAAAAGCTTGAAACAATTGTAATCGTAATTAGGGCGGGGCTTAGGTTAATTCATATGAAATGGTGAAGTTTTGCGAGTTTGAAGGGGAGCGGGAGGGGGAATTTTAGTACCTTTGATCTTTTCTTTGGGGGATTTGAGAAGATCGGTGGGGATCGGTGCAGGAATTGTTGCGAGATTCGGAGTTAGGGCTTGAATTTGCTCGATCTGGAGTATTCTGATTAGGTTTTTTCTCATCGCGCTGTTTGGATGTGGCGATTTCTGGAACTTTCTCGCATTGATTTTCCGAGATCGTTGAATCCACATTCTCTGATCTTGATTCTTGGTTTTCTGTTTCCTTTAAGGCTGAGGAATTTGTCGAACTATCTGATAAAGTTGAAATTTCTGAGGCTACTAATGATGTTGAGGAGGCAATGTTGAGGGATTCAAGCTTCTTTATCAAGAGTTTAAGCCTCTTCTCAGCTTTGTTCCTTAGCTCTGTCTCCCTTCGAATCTGATTCTCCAACTCTATCAACTTCAGAACACCAGAAAAAACCTCGTGAAAATCACACATTGGAAAAAGAAATGCAGAATGTGAACAATGATGAAGAACATTACCTTTTCCCCCATAAGCTGTGCCTCTTCTTTGGCTGATCTTGAAGCTTGTCTTTCTGCAAGCAATCTTCCCCTTAAGCAATCCAAAGTTTTCAAACCCTTCCCAACTTCCATTTTCTTTCCACTGCAAGCAACCAAATCCATTTCATTGTCTGTCTTCTTTGCAAGTAGCCATCATTTTCTTTGCCTCTCAGTGCAGAAAACTCCAGCAATCTGCTACATTCACCATCATAGCAATCCCTCAGCTTAAAACAAGTGAAATTGCACTCAGAAATGAAATAGAAATCTGGGGAGAGAAGGGTTTTAGGAAATTTAAATCACTGGTCTCGTTCTTGGAGTGGAGATTCGATGATAGTTCAGAAACCAAGATGCTGTAGTCAGTGTCACAAAACCCAGAGCCTTGGCCTCTTTCTTATTATTAACCATACCCAATGCCTTCGTGACAGTTGTTCATCCCTTTCTAGTTCCTAAAATTGAACCCTCCCTTTATTTATTATTGTGCAATTCCTGTCTAGACTCATAAATTTACTATACATGACAAAGAATTTGTTTGGTGGTGGTTGATGGAAAACAGAATTTCTAAAACAATTCTAACTTTTTACTGTTTGCACAAGCTTTCTGGGTTTCTTGTGAAGCCAAAACTTCTTACAAATTATGATTATGTTAATCAAATCCATAGTGTATGAAGTTTGCAAAGATTGGAGGTCATATTTGTTCAAACTATTTAGAACTCACCCATCCTTAATTTTCTAACTTAGAAACTATTTATTAAGCTTTCTTTCTTCTCTGTTTAGTTCAATTGGATGATAGTTTGTTAATTTATTGAAAGAAAAGGAACCTTGTGGATGAGAGGGCTTAGGGTTCTGTGCCCTTTAAATTAAATAATGTGTAGTCTATACTTACCCTAATAGGTTATAGATTCTTTATTCTTTATGCTGTAATGAACAAAAGAGTCATCTTTTTTTTATTTTATTATTATTTTTATTTTTTATATATATACTTTCAACTATATTAATTTTGAAATTTCAATAGGGTACACGGGTTGAGTTGGTGAAACCTTTGGGATCAACCCAAAATTTTGAGATGGTAGCTTGAGCAATTCGAATAGAGTTCACAATATAACTTGGTCTACTTTTTTTCTTTTTAGTTGAGTTGTCGGGTTGTTTTTTTTTAATTATTAAAAAAAAAAATCTACTTATCTACGGTACATGTTAAATTAATAAATTACAATAATAATAGATCACTAATATGAGTTGGAAAATGTAAATATTCTTAATTTTTATAAAATCTTAAAAGTAGGGTAGAGTTGGGTTCTAGCACTGTTTTCGAGCTTTTTGGGTAGACTCGACAAAAAAAAAATGTAAACTAACCCGATTTACGGTTTTAAAAAAATTTAACAAAAGAAAATCTAATTCAATCTAACTTGAATAGTTGGGTTGAATTCCTAAAAGTTAAAAAACCTAAGAGATAAATTTTTTAAGAAAGAAAAAAAAAAAGTGGGAGTGGCATGCTTTGAACTTTGAAGGCATGCCATTGGTAGGGCATACGTAGCAATTATCATCTTCAATTATGTGAACTTAAGAAAAAGAAATGCAACAATTCAACATTATTGTCATTATATTTACTTTCCCAAAATGGCTCCACTTTCCAGTTTCGAACCCATTTCTTTAAGAAAGGATTCATATACATGATTCTATTTATTTTTTATTTTTTATTTTTCGTATATATATACATATATTGAACTTTATATTGAAATGTTTTATTTTGTTCTTTAAATTTCTATAAATATAATTTTTTGTTAATATTTTATTGTTGCATGTAATAGAAATCCTAAGCCATTCTTTCGGATATGGTACTCAATTAAGACAAGACAATTAAGAAACTTTGGTTCATATCCGTTTAAGACTTCTTATCTTCTAGAACGAATCGTTACTTTAGGGTTTATAATTCTAAATTTTTTTACCTTTTAATTTTTCATCATTTAAAATATTAATTGTTTAGAATGAAGAAATCATCGTGAGGTTGGAAGTTCATTTAAAATAGTGTTTTATTCTAAATTTTCAATTTCAATAAATTTCTGTAATCATTTTAAACATTAAAGATATTGCAATTTAAATCTTTAATAAGTTCCCCTTCAAATATTGTTAATCCTCTGATATTTTTATTGAAATTAATGAATATATTAAAAAAGTTATGTACGATTTTTTGGGTTAAAATTGTAGTATTTATTTTAGCTTATAATTTTATTTGATAAAATTATTATATGAATATGATTTAATTTTGATTTTTTTTTTTTCAATTTATAAAATTGAAAGATAAGCCGCTATGAATTACGGATTATACATTATTTCGAGAAAAGAAAAACGCTTGGAATTTATGGAAAATCGTTGTATTTGAAGAAGTCGATGACGAGGAGAAGCGTTCGAGGAACTGATGATCGTCAATGAACCAATAGTTTTCACAGGTATGTTTTAGCGAATTCATTTTACGTATTCAACTTGATGATCTGTACTTCATGCCGTCTCAATTTTAGCAGAGGAATAATTTCATCTGGAAATCGAATGGNTTTTTTTTTTTTTTTTTTTTTTTTTTTCTTTCTTTTGTTCAATTAATCGAGGGCTTTGACCAAGCGAAATCCTGATTTGGAATAAAAGAAATCGCTCGTTCAATCAGAGCAACGTAAATAGAGCTATAGTTTGAGTTTCCTCTGTTAGAAGCATTTAATATTGGTTTAGGTCTTTGATTGTCGCATTGGAGTTGAAAATTGTATGAAGATCGAGGAGATTTGATTCTCAGGTGTCTATTTACAAGAATCTTCCTCCCAGTTTCTCACTTATTGGTGAGAGCGCAACCAAAATCTTGTTTGTTTGTTTGTTTGTTTCTAGTTTCAAATGTCACGAACTTTTGAAATTTTGAAATCTGATTCTGCTGCGTCTCAAACTTGATGGAATTCCCACGGCATACCTTTTTAGGCAGAGGATGCCGTGAATCTGTCAATTTTGAACCTAATAGATTGCGGGACTATGTGCCTTTCTATATTGAATTGTTTCTGAATGTAGAGAAAGCTCGAGTAGAATTCCTCATCCATCTTCATTGATTAACAAGATATGTTAGCTTTGGTTTGTTTTTGGGCAGATAATCCAAGTTTCTAAGTTCAGATATTTCCATCTTTGAGCACTATAACATATTGTATAGAATCAAGAAACAGTAAATTTCTATGTATTCTCCACATGAGTTGTATATGTATGTGCGTATGTAGGGTTCAAGGTTGAAAATGAATGGTTGGTCTTGAAGGTGATAGAATTTCAAGTGAATTTTGATTTTCTGATGTTTGATTTTGCCTTAAACGTCAGGTTTTTGTCGATTATTTCTTGTGTGGTATATAATTTATTTTGCATCTNAAAAAAAAAAAAAAAAAAAAAAAAAAAAAAAAAAAAAAAAAAAAAAAAAAAAATACCACCGCCAGTAGATATTGTCCGCTTCAGCTCGATATATATTGCCATCAACCTTACGATTTTAAAATGCGTTTACTAGGGAGAGGTTTCCACACCTTTATAAGGAATGTTTCGTTCCCCTCTCCAATTGATGTGGGATCTCACAATCCACCCCCTTGGAGGCCAATGTCCTTGCTAAGACACTGCTCGGTGACTGGTTCTGATACCATTGGTTACAGCCCAGACCCACCGCTAGTAGATATTGTTCGTTTCGCCCCGTTACGTATCACCATCAACCTCACAGTTTTAAAAACTCATCTACTAGGGAGAGGTTTCCACACTCTAATAGGAAGGTTTCGTTCCCCTCACTAGCCGATGTGGGATCTCACAATCTAGCCCTTGGGAGCTAGCACCCTCGCTAACACAATGCCCGGTGACTCGCTCTAATACCATTTGTAACAGTCAAGACCCACCACTAGCAGACATTGTCCGCTTTGACCTGTTACGTATCGCCGTCAGCCTCACGGTTTTAAAGCGCAACGGCTAGGGAGAGATTTCCACACCCTTATAAGAAATGTTTCGTTCCCTTCTCTAACCAATGTGGGATCTCACATTGATCTATTGATCTTCTTTTGATGTTGAATGTTATTTGAGTTGAATGTTATTTGAAGGGCTAATCCATGACAACTAAAGTAGGATTCACATGTTTATTATTGAATATAGTACAATGAGAGATATGGTCTTAAATAAACAAATGAACAAAAACATGTCTCAGGAGTGATGGCTTTTCATTTTATGTTCTTTCTTTTTTTCTGCCCCATGTATGTTGCTGAATTCACTTTCACTTTTAGCTGGTGTTCTGACACTCTGATCCAATCAACAATACATCAATTGTGGTTATATACACTTTTTAGTAACCTGAAACTGTTTTGGCTTCTTCATAGGACTGTGTGTTTGCTGCAAGCTCAAGGTTGTTTAAATGGAGATACCCAGGAAAGAACATGATTCTGAACCTTCATTTTCCAATGTTTACAAACTACCAGGAGAGCCTGCTATAGTAATTAACGGGGTGCCTGATATAGTTGCTTGTGACACTGCCCTTCCTCTTTGTGATTCTCTGAATAATGAAAAACTACTCGGAAGTACAGGTTTTGGTGAGTGGTTAGAAGGTAGAGTTGTAAACAAAATGTTTGGCGATCGGTATTACTACGGCGTCATAATCGAGTTCGACAAAGATACGGGATGGTACAGAGTGGAGTATGAAGACGGAGACTTCGAAGATCTCGATTGGCATGGACTCGAACAGGTGCTTTTGCCCATGGATATTACAGTTCCATTGAAAGCATTAGCATTGAAAACTCTGAAGAGAAACAGGAAGGCCCAGAAGAACAGGAAGAACAAGACTGGAAACAGACGGGTGGATGCCAAAGAAATGGAAGGCAGGAGGAAGAAGAGCGTGGAAAGTATAGTTGTGTCACCTACAGAGCCTGCAGCCTGAGTTGTTTTGCTTCTTTTTAGCCCATTAGCGAGTGACTAAGCACAATTTGGCCCTGTTTTGCTTAGTAAATGGGTGGAATCAAGTGTTCTTGGCACTCTTTCTTGCTCAGCAGGTAGTGTTAGTGTTCTTTATGGGTAATCTTTATTCATCCAATTTATTATCAACTTGAAGAGAGGAAGAGAGTCTAGAGAGGTGCAAAAATAACCTGTCATTAGGATGGGGTTTTTTCCCCTTTAATCTCCCATTAACCTGTCAAATCCGCCTTTTCTTTTATTCTTTCGTAAGTAATAGTATTACCGGTCAA
The DNA here is from genome assembly GCF_002806865.2 of Cucurbita pepo subsp. pepo. Classification (NCBI taxonomy): domain Eukaryota; kingdom Viridiplantae; phylum Streptophyta; class Magnoliopsida; order Cucurbitales; family Cucurbitaceae; genus Cucurbita; species Cucurbita pepo. The sequence goes on from NC_036647.1 coordinate 4,822,252, forward strand.
GTCATAATATTACCCGTCATCTTTTAAAAACTTTTTAAAATCATCGTTATAGTATAAATTTGTTAAAATGTTCGATGAAAATTGGGATATGGAATGATGTGGTGATGACTTAGAATAAAAATTAAGGTTTGAATATAATTATGGTTTGAGCACTAGTCACAATTACGCTATTGTGATAGTGGGAAAACGATTGTGCCACACTTGTTCCTACTCAACAAACAAATCAGCCGTGAGAAATTTGGACTTCGTAGACAATGTTAGCGTGTCTCCCGATTATTTCATAGAGACAATCGGGAGACGGGATGACCTATTACATGTTAGAGCTTATCGTTAAGATTCAAATTAAAAAAAAAACCAATTATCCATTCAATATAATAATGATCAGCATTCAGATAGTTTCATGAATCTATATAATCTTTCTCCTTTGCGTAACTTTAAGACCCAATCAATAGACACCACGTTCAAAGTCGAAATGGTTATCATATCAAGACACCACATTCATGGACAATGTTAGCGTATGACTCGAGGATTCGAACCTCATGGACAACGTTAACATATGCTTGAGTCTCAAGTTATGTTTGCTAAAAATGTTTTAAAAAGGTTGAAAATAATTTTAGAAATGTTTTAAAAAGGTTGAAAATAATTTTAGAAATGTTTTAAAAAGGTTGAAAATAATTTAATAGAAAGCAATCTTATAAGCTCAAACTTTCCCAACCCCTTTAATATGCGGCATTTTTTGCTCAATTAGAGCTCAGAGGTAATTTTGAATGACAGTTCGTCTTCTTCATACGCTCTTCGTGATATCTGAATCTTCTGCACTTCTTTGTAGGCATGGGTTCCATATAGTAACCTCCATTAGGCTTTTCTCTTACTTCAAACGCAACACCCTTCCGACCACAAGTTTACCTAAACCTCCTAGACTTCTGGATCTCATTTCTCCAAAGGGAAATGCCGCCTCTGAAAGTCGCCAAACCCATCTTCGGCTCATCAAGGACTTTTTACAAACAGATTCCGATCAATGTCGATCTCAAACCCTTTCCGATGGTTTTGATTCTGATTCAGTTTTTTTATCCAAGGATTCCTCCAGTGTTCTTGATCAAGAACGTGAGTCTGGTCACTGGGGTTTTCAGTTGTTCGCAGGGAGATTTGAATTTGATGCGAACGATATATCCAGCGCTTTGAGTTTGTGCTGTTCTCAGCGCAATCTTCGTGGTGGTATTCAGTATCATTCTGTGGCAATACGAACTGGGTTTATTGCCAATGTGTATGTAGGAAGTTCGCTGGTAAGTTTATACGGAAAGTGTTGGGAGATGACTGACGCATGTCAAGTGTTTGATGAAATGCCTGTGAGAAATGTTGTGTCATGGACAGCCATGATTGCTGGGTTTGCTCAAGAATGGCAAGTTGATATGTGCTTGGAGCTTTTCCAACAGATGAAAAGAATGGCATTACGACCCAATGAGTTTACTTTTGCCACCATATTGAGCGCTTGCACTGGCAGTGGAGCCCTTGGAGTTGGAAGAAGCCTCCATTGTCAAACATTCAAAATGGGCTTTGATTCTCATGTTCATATTGCAAATGCTCTGATCTCAATGTACTGTAAATGTGGAGCTCTTAACTTTGCAGTATACTTGTTTGAAGCCATGGAAGTTAAAGACACTGTTTCTTGGAATTCCATGATTGCTGGCTATGCCCAACATGGGCTCTCTCTGCAAGCCATTGATCTTTTTGAAGCAATGAGGAAGCAGCAGCAAGTGGAAGCCGATGGCATCACTTTCCTTGGTGTTCTGTCCTCATGTAGACATGGGGGGCTTGTGGAAGAGGGTAGATATTACTTCAATCTTATGGTCGAGCTCAGTTTGAAACCGGAGTTGGATCATTATTCGTGTGTTATCGATCTGCTTGGCCGAGCTGGGCTACTGAAAGAGGCTCAAAACTTCATTGAGAAGATGCCCATATCTCCAAATTCTATAGTTTGGGGATCGCTTCTCTCTGCTTGCAGGCTTCATGGGAATGTCTGGATAGGACTGAAGGCAGCAGAGAGTAGATTGTTACTGCAACCCGATTGTGCTTCGACGCACTTGCAGTTGGCTAATCTGTATGCAAGAGCAGGGTACTTGGACGACGCAGCGAGATTGAGGAAGATGATGAAAGACAAAGGGCTGAAGACTTCTCCTGGATATAGTTGGATTGAGATTCAGAATAAGGTTTACAGATTTAAAGCAGAAGATAAGTCAAACCCTGTAATGATTGAGATTTTTGGTGTTATGGATGGCATGGTGAATCACATGAGATCTGTAGGCTGTGTTCCTGAAGTGGACGACGAACTAGAAAATGCTTTACTAGCAACGTCTTAAAACTTCAAACTTGTTAGATACATAATTAAAAGTTCAGCAATCTATTTGGAAGGCCATAGTGAAAAGGGTTGACTAGCAGTCACACGACAAAAACAGCCTAGTTTCACGATAATTCGACAACCTTATTTTTATGTAATCCAGATATCCTTCCTTCCAAATGCAGTTCTTTAGTACAAACAAGCTGCTAATTTGTGAAAAAAAGGAAGAATTCAGGTCACTTTGAATGATGCATGTGACTCTGCTAACTTGAGGCTTGAGATATGAAGATGCAAGTCATAACTCATACGACTACTTCAAGACGCCCAGACACCGAGCCAACGAGAAAAATGTGTAGAATATAGATGACAACAGTAACTAGTTATTGGAGAACCCGCATCAAAATTTGGTTGTTCAGACAAAAGCCTCTGTTCTTGGTAAGAAATGCATGCATTGCTTGGGTTGGTGAAGGGAACAGCACTGTTGCCATTCTGATGGGCTCTGGAATGGATGCCCTGCAATGATGTACAAATGATGCATCACACAGAATTCCTACAAGTACTACAATACTAATTCTGAACTTTTTTTTTAAAAAAAAAAAAAACTATTATTACTTTTTTTCATTGATGTATGAAACTTTGGTACATATAATTGATCTCTACCTGAAAAACATATTGATTGAGGTTGCATCATAGTCACAGCCAGATAAGAAGCGCTCCACGTCATCTAGCGCTGCATTTCGAGGTATTCCTTGCAGAAGGACCTGTATGTACAAAGAAAATTTAATCCCACAGGAAAAAAGTCCGAACCAATCCAGAGTTGAGAGGCTTAAATTTAATATGAGACACCCATTAACTGCAGTCTGCACAATAAGTTGGCACATGATTTTACTAACAACAAACTTACGACCAGAAAGGTAGCCAATTCTTAATCTTGAAATATCAAGTTTCAATTGAAAATCTAATCACATCAGTGCATGTTATCTTTTCATTATAAACGATCTTACGATAAAAACCCTTAATCTTCTAAGTTGAAGTCGTTACAACAGTTTTATATCCTCGAGAAGCTACTAAAGGGCGATCCAGACCAAGGACCTTGGCTAACATTTTTCTTACTCCCTTCTAAACAGTTTAACATGAAAAAGTAGTTTCTCTATAATCAGTTTTAAATTTGGAGATGTAAGGAACAATTCATTGAAATTAACCATCATGCAGTAGAATAGCAGAGAACATATTGATATGTATGCTTGATCCTCGAAACCATGCCATTCGAGCATATGATATTAGATAAACAAAGATAAAGTAGAATGGATTGCTTTCTGATCAAAGATGCCAATAGCAAAAACAAGAATATGAATGGTAAAGAGATTTCTCAATGGACAATAAGTTCATAATTTTCAAAAAATGACATTACAGTTTTTCCATTGTAAGGTGAAAGAAGGTCCCACTGCGAACGATCAGCCTGAAATTTAGAATAGAAGTTAATAGATTTCTAAATTTTAAAACAAGACAAAAAATAAATCCATTTTTTGTTAGATATCCATCAGAACATCACCCGCTCCAATCTGTACATGCGACCTCTTCTTCCAATCACTCGAAAAGCATTATCATAGGCCTTCCGGGAGGGGAATTGCATCATCCTGATTACAACATCCATAAATATTTAATGAAAACCAACCTCGAACACCAGTGTTACTCAACATCCATAAACATTACACAATTGGGTTTCTCCTTAGAAATATAACCCTTTTACAGAAAGGTACAACGCACTTAATTGAACGCATATTCCATAGATTAACATGAAGCTAATAATCCAGGCTAACCCTTTTACAGAAAGGTACAACGCGCTTAATTGAACGCATATTCCATAGATTAACATGAAGCTAATAATCCAGGCTAACCCTTTTACAGAAAGGTACAACGCGCTTAATTGAACGCATATTCCATAGATTAACATGAAGCTAATAATCCAGGCTAACCCTTTTACAGAAAGGTACAACGCGCTTAATTGAACGCATATTCCATAGATTAACATGAAGCTAATAATCCAGGCTAACCCTTTTACAGAAAGGTACAACGCGCTTAATTGAACGCATATTCCATAGATTAACATGAAGCTAATAATCCAGGCTAACCCTTTTACAGAAAGGTACAACGCGCTTAATTGAACGCATATTCCATAGATTAACATGAAGCTAATAATCCAGGCTAACCCTTTTACAGAAAGGTACAACGCGCTTAACTGAACGCATATTCCATAGATTAACATGAAGCTAATAATCCAGGCTTAACGACTGCATTTGTATTAATGCTTTAAGGACCAAAAGGGCAATGAGATATTCTTTGATTATTTTAGTTTCCAAGATGCAGTAGGAATAGAAGCATAACAACGATGGTAAAACCTAATACAGAAAGCATCTATATTCAAAATATGCAAGAGAAGAACATTACATAGAGGTTGGCGTGAAACTCCGGTTGTATTCAACTTTGACATCATCCAAACTCAAATTGCATCCTTCAAGCAAATTGACAATGTCTGTCTTTAGAACATTCCTTGTGATACCATACAATTTTCCATACACCAAACCTGATAACAGTGTAACAAAAAACTCATTAGGCATTGCACTACGTAGAATCAGACAAAAAAATCAGCTACCTAAATGATAACAGTATAGCAGTAAGGACACCAAAAGGCTTTCGTAGCGATTAATGCATTCCAAATTACTCAAACTTACAGAATCAAAAAAACCTGAATCGATTAGGACAATCAGCCGAACTTATTTACCAGAAGCTCAAATAAACGAGAAAGAAAATTGTTCCCAAAATTCTAACCAGCCACAATCTATAAACCCTAAACCTCTCCCAACATAATACACGACACGAGGACATCGTCCAGACTCGGTGAAGACGTAGGAACGAGATTCATACCTGTCGCTCCTGATGTATCGAGAAAAGAATCGGCGGACGATTCAGGAGGTGATTGTTCCCCTTCCGTCGAGAAGAATCTTGAAGATTGGCGGAAAAACACAGGGAGGCCATGATTTGGCGTCGCTGAACGAGAAATGAAGTGCGATCCAAGCGCCTTACGGAGCAGATTGAGATTCGTCATTTTTTCGCAAAGAAAAGGAGAGATAATCGGAGTTTATGGCGCGTTCACTGAGGTGTCGGGGCGGTGGCTGTTCACCGTTCCGAGTTCGAACAAAAAATTTCAGTTTTTTATTTTATTTTTAAATCAATTTTAATTATTTAACAAATTCTCCCTTCAAATAAATTCCTAAATATATATATATATATATATATATATATTGTAGCAAATTTTTATTACTAAATAACTCTTCGAAATTAATATACAATCCATCGTGATCTTCAAAATTTGAAAATATATTTACATTTTTTGAATGAAAAAATAAAAGTAATTAAATTTTAGTGAAGAACAAAATATTAAAAAATAATGACATGATATTTAATAATATTTTAGTGAAGAACAATTTTAGTTACAGAATTTATGCCTTATTTTTTAAGGCGTTGAGTAATGAATGTTACAAAAAAAAAAAACAAAAAGAATTTGTACTAGACGCTCTCTGGAAAAAAGAATGAAAAAGCAAAATCGATTGAAGAAAACCTAAATACCTTTCCTATCCGATTCTCAGGAGTTCGGCCTTCCCATACCAATCTCCAATCGTTTCGAAGATCGAAGATCGAAGATCAACCGATGATTTTCCGGTGAGGCGAGATGCTTTGTTCGTTAGACGGCGGTGACGGTTCAGGTACTTTCGAATTCAGATCAACGGCGACGGTTCCGCCTCCGCCCTCGGCTGTGGCTGTGGCTGTACCGGCTGCGGCTGTGGCTGTACCGGCTGCGGCTGTGGCTGTACCGGCTGCGGCTGTGGCTGTACCGGCGGCCGTGGGTGTGGGTGTGGGTGTAGCGGCTGGGGGTGTGGCAGAGGCATTTACGGTATCGAAGGGGCTCTCATTAACATAATTTCCTGGGGGATCGTACTCACAGATGATCAAAACGCCACCAGTTTGGCACCTGACGCGAGTGCATCCAAGTTTGGTAGTATCTCTCCAAATGACCTGCGTGTAATGGCCGCACATTTCACCCTCGACGCAGGAATTTGTTTGAGCATCGTAATGTCTCCTCTCTTTCGACCACGATTCCACCGCGTCTGTCGGCGTCCAGTGGTCAAGCGCTCCCCAAAACAGATTCTCTCCATACGGACCATACGAGTGAACCATTTTGCAATCAAAAGTACGCTTCGTTCCCCACCGACGCGCGTATCGAGCCAATCCTCTGTCCCAACTTAACGCAGGATGCGTCACGTTCATCCTCACTTTGTTATGCGCTGTCAGAAATTCGCGAGCGTATAAAGGCTTAGAGTGTTTACGCGGCATCGGATTCGCCGTCGCGCCATCGGAAGGGGACTGTTCGTTCTGCGGCGACGGATTTTCCGTCGCGGTCGGTCTATTTCTTCCACTGGAATGGGATATTTTGGTCTCCGGCGAGACGATCGGGATGAAGAGGAGAATGATGCAGAGAAAGAGAGGAGGAAGAACTGAAGGCGGCGACATCTGGAGGAGGAGGAGGAGGGGGAGGCGACGGCGGCGATGGAAGAATAGGTTTTAGGGATTTTGTATTGCAGGGAAGGTGCTGCCCTCAGATCAGAGCAGCGGAACGAGAGGGAATGAGAGGAGCGGAGAGGCGTGTTTGTATCTCAATTTCTCCATAATTTTTCATTTTTGTTTGGTCATTATTTCTTCTCCGTTTAATTTGGTAAATTTCTCTCTCTTTCCTATTTATGTCTTTTTTTCTTCTCTTTTTCTTAATTAATATCATTTTCTTTTTCGCTTAATTCCACTTTTTTATTTAAATCTTTCCTATTTTTGTCTCTATTTTAATTTTTTTTTTTTTTTTTTAAAAAAAAAAAACCATTTCAATCCACTTCTATAATTTCTATTTTAATCAATTTAACTTTATATTAAAAATTATAATATTTGGTTTTAAAATTGGTATTGTAACGATCCGAAATTTTCTGCTACTACCATAAACATTATTGAAGGCGGAAAACTTTATTTAAATTCCATAAAACATAACTTTTATCTAAACTTACGTGTTTCGAAAACATCTTTAAAACGACACAACAAAAGACCCGAAAAAAATAGATAAGGGTTTAAGTTAAAAACATCTCATTCTAGTCTAAAGTATAAAAAGTAAATACCAACTCTTCTATGCATGTGCAATGGTCTCGAGTTGCGATGACGTAAGTCGATGGCTGTGTTTTAAGATAAATGTTATTTTATGAAATTTAAATGAAGTTTTCCGCATTCAATGTTTATGGTATACAGTAGCGACCTTAAATTAAGTAGAAAATTTCGAGTCATTACAGACAGACATTTTCACACATTTATAATGAATATTTGGTTTCCTCTCCCACTAATGTGAGATCTTAAAAATTATTATAATATAACTCTTTCGAGATATTTACGTTAAAAAAATATTTACACTCGAAATATAATTTTATATTCAATCTCATATATTTAATAATATAAAATTATCATCCCGTGTTCTTATCATTGTAAAAGGAAGGGTTTTATTTAATTTTTTTATTTTCATTTTTATCCCCTAACTTTTATTTACTTATTTACATATTAGTCCTTCAATTTTTAAAATATTATACTAAAATATTGTTTCTCACTAAAATTAAATAATAAATAATAAATAATAAATTTTAAAAAAACCACGTCAAACCACAGTTGTAGTAGCAGAACATGCACATACTATGCTTCTCTTTGCATGAAACCGTCAACTTCTTGAGCTCACATTACTATTTAACCCTTTGCACAAGCTCGAGCTCAAGCCCACAAGTGTCGGAGAGTGTTCGAGTTTGAGAAAAATGACGTTTTCTAAATATTCATATATTATGATGTTCGTCGTTTTCTCGATCAACTTCTTTCCCGGTCTTTGTTTCACGACATTCGTGTTCGGAGACTCGCTCGTTGACGCCGGGAACAACGATTATATTTTCACCCTTTCCAAAGCTGATTCACCGCCCTATGGTATCGATTTCAAGCCCTCCGGTGGCCAACCCACGGGAAGGTTCACTAACGGTCGAACTATTTCAGATATTATCGGTAATGCATCCAACTCGAACATTGTTCATGTTGAAGCGTTACCAAATTTTAATTATCGTTGAGCTATACTTGTGTTTGAATCAGGAGAATATCTCGGAGCGGAATCATTTCCGCCACCGTTTCTAGCTCCAAATACAGAATCCGACACAATATATACAGGAATAAACTATGCTTCTGGAGCTGCTGGCATCTTGGATGAAACTGGGTTCTTATTTGTAAGTAATGAATTAATTTTCTTATTTAATTAAATATGGAAACTATTTTTTAAAATTCAAATATTAATTTTTTAATCTTAGTATATACTTGTAAAATTATATTATTATTATTATAATTTTAGTTCTTTTAAGTCGTTTTAATTTGAATTACATTTTTTAAATCTTCGAGACTATACTATTAAAGAATTGTTCGGACCAGGTCAAAATATTTGAAGTGAGTTGGTCGGGTCATAGCCAACTCAACCCATACAACTTTCATTTATTTCAACTCGACCCAATTCAGCTCGTACGAGCTGGGTTGGGTTGTTCGGGATTTTTGAGTCATTGAATCTTTTGAATACCCGACGTGAATTTAGGCTAATATTAGCGTATTTGTATGAACAGTTGGGGAGGATTCCACTAAGGGAGCAAGTGAAGCATTTTAAGGAGAGCAGAGATTACATAGTGAAAGTAAAGGGAGAGAATGAAACAATGAAGCTTTTGAAGGAAGCAATTTTCTCTTTAACATTTGGATCTAATGATATCATCAACTATTTCCAATCCTCCATTCCATTTTTCGGATCAAATAAGGTCGCCCCGAGCGATTACTTGGATCATATGATCTCTAATTTAACGATACACCTTAAGGTACGATAAAATAAGAACAGTTCAAGATTCTTTATTGATCGAGTTGGTAGCAAATCACCCAAATGGGTCGTCTTTTAATACGAGTTTCGGCTTGTGTATCTCGATATTTGATTCGGAAATTTACGATCGATGAAGGAACTGCACGAGCTGGGAGCGCGGAAGTTCGTGGTGGTTGGAGTTGGACCCCTTGGATGCATTCCATTTGTAAGGGCAGTGCAGCTTGTAAGAGGTGAGAAATGCTCTGAAGAAGTGAATGAAGTGATTGAAGCTTACAATGTTAGGCTAAGTGGATTGGTGGGTGAATTGAATCAAGAGTTTGGTCCCAAAACCATGTTTGTCTATGCCAATTCCTACGCTGTCTTCATGAAGATTATTGTCAATTATCAACAATATGGTTAGCTTTCGATCTCCGTCTTTTACTCGGGTTTTTATTTCGAGTTGAAAATTGCAGGTTTATATCTAGTTAAATAGGGCGAGTTATTGTTTTAGTGATTTTGAGTTCGGTTTCATCCGAGTCTCTATATAGGGGAGGAGAACAAAACATTTTTTTTATAAGGGTGTGGAAACCTCTCCCTAACAGGAAGCTCGAAAGGGAAAGGCCAAAGATGAAAAATTCTCGTAAAATGTTCGGATTGACCTTTAAGTACGAGTTTTAAGATTGAAGTGAACGATAAAGTGTTCGTGAAATATTTGTTTTGAAAACGTGATAGGGTTTGTGAATGCAAAGCAGCCATGCTGTGGTGCATACTTTCCTCCCTTCATATGCTACAACAAGGGCCAAAGCCAAGACCAAAACAGATCATCAAGTTCTTTTTTGTGTGATGATCGATCAAAATATGTGTTTTGGGATGCTTATCATCCAACAGAAGCTGCTAATATCATCATTGCTAAAGAGCTTCTTGATGGAGATGAAACGATTAGTGCTCCTATCAACATTCGTCAGCTCCACGCCTATCGCTTCTAATGACGGTTTGAATTGTGTTCGTGTTGGCCTGGTAACATATTCTAATGTGTAGGTCTTTCTCGTATATTACTAATTTTCATAGTTTGGGCGTGTTTCTACTACTATTGAAGTATTATCGTTATCTATTAAATTATGTTCGGGTTGACAATACTTGAAAATGAAATGGTTCGAGTATAATCAATTGAGTTAGATGCTCAAATTTTTTGTTCAGATACTCCGAAAGTACTTCAATTTCTAACTCTTTGATTCATAACCACATTGCTTGGTATATAAACTATTATTAAACCTGCATTAAACACTTCTAAATGATCAATACATGACATTATGTTTAATCATCAATCATCTAACAATCAACTAAGGTGGATAGCTTATCTCTATTTTCGATTGTTCTATTTGTGCACATAGATGTCGTCATCAATGTCTATACCAACGTCTCTGCAGCTGTTAAATCTGTAGAAGATGCAGAAGCTTTTGATTCTTGGCTTTCCAAATACACGAGGAAATCGATTACGAAGGGATCGGTCCATGGATTTCCCAGGGGAGCACTGGGGCCTGCAACCCACCCTAGATGCCCACCTTTGGGTGTCACGATTAACAAACAGTTCGGATTTGCCTGCAACAATGATAACATTTGAAAAATATGTATATTAGTAATGAGAATGGATGGCTCGTAACATTATAAAGATATTGTAACGGCCCAGATCCACCGCTAGCTAGCAGATATTGTCCTCTTTGGGCTTTCCCTTTCGGGCTTCCCCTCAAGGCTTTAAAACGCGTCTGCTAGGGGAAGGTTTCCACACCCTTATAAATGGTGTTTGTTCTCCTCCCCAACCAATGTGGGACATCACAATCCACCCCCCTTCGGGGCCCAGACACCGGACGATGTGCCAGCCTTCTCGCTGTTCCACGAAGGGGGATAGACACGAGGCGGTGTGCCAGTAAGGACGCTGGGCCCCAATGGGGGTGGATTTAGGGGCGGTCCCACATTGATTGGAGGAAGGAAAGAGTGTCAGCGAGGACGCTGGGCCCCGAAGGGGGGTGGATCGTGATGTCCCACATTTGTTGGAGAGGAGAACAAACCACCATTTATAAGGGTCTGGAAACCTTCCCCTAGAAAACGTGTTTTAAAGCCTCGAGGGGAAGCTCGAAAGGGAAAGCCTAAAGAGAACAATATCTGCTAGCGGTGGATTTGGGCCGTTACAGATATGAACATAGAACCTACAGCTTTGATAATATATTACGATTTGGTTTCGATCTTGAAATATTCAAATGTAGATAACAAAACAGAGAAATCAATACGTCAAGATTTGGTTGGTTTGGGAGTAGTGTTTATAAGCTTTCAACAAGGAAGTGAATCAAATGGGTCCAAATTTTTTTATGTTGTTTAACAGATAACTCAAGAACTCAAAGATAGCTGTGTGAACCTTTATTTCTTCACGGGGTACTCCTCTGTCTGGAGCAATTGGATCATTTGCTGCCTGCAAAGCAAGTTACATACCAACTTTTAACTAGAAATCTTGCTCCTTAACACTAAAAAACCAAAATATTGTATAGAATGCCCAAAAATATCTGTGAGAGAACAATGTTCTTAGCTACAGTTGCCCAATACATTCTTTAAGTTAAACTGAGTGCTCAAAGAATCTATACTGTCCCCTAAACCAATTATCGCGCGAGTGTTTATGTTTTCGAAGGACTCATCCTCTTCCTAATTAACAATAACTGTCTAAGTCTAGCGCTAGTAGATATTGTCCGCTTTTACCTGTTACATATTGTAGTCAGCCTCATGGTTTTAAACACCTTGAGGGGAAGCCTGAAAGGGAAAGCAGAGGATAATATTTGCTAGGGGTGGACTTGAGCCGTTACAAATGGTATCATAGTCATATATCAGGTGGTGTGCTAGCGAGGATGCTGGGTCCCCACGAGAAGTGGATTGTGAGAACCCACGTTGGATGGAGAGGGGGGAATGCTAAACCTCTCCCTAACAAACGCGTTTTAAAAATCTTGAGAGGAAGTCCGAAAGGGAAAGTCCAAAGAGGACAATATCTACGAGCGGTAGCATGTATTATACTGTTTCCTTATACATTACGACTTAAAAGAGAGTTTAACAGCAATCTTGAGTTCTAAGAGAACAGTGAGACAAGCCAGCATTTAAAAAAAAGTGTACCTGGATGCAAAGCAAAGGAATTTTGACATCCTTTATGAATTTTGAACTGCTAGACTTTGAGTAGTATTCATCAACAGAGTTGAAACCAAATGAAACTGAAAGATGTTCAAAGACAAAACAAAATCTCTAAGCAGAAGAAATGGCTTATATCGACAATGTTTTTCGAACGAAACAATCGAAAATTAAGAGAAAGAATACCGCGAGTTAAGGCATCATCATATTCTCTAACAGTTCTAGCATTGGCTGCCAAAGGAATATTGAATTCACCAGGCATATCATTGAAGAGATCAGCATGCCTGCAATCTCAGGGGAATCTGGTGAGCGGATGCAATCTAAGGCTCCATGGATTTTTCAGTATCAGATTATGACATGATTAACAAAACGAAAACAGCCAGACAAAAGAGGATTACTTGCTGAAGATTCGACGTAAAGCTCGAGCGAGCGCTTTGTCATAAACATTGTTGAAGCCCTTCCGGAAGTCCTCATCTGCAACTACTAAATCAAATGGATTACACAACGACACCGCACCAGACAATGGACAGGACGAAGAATCCTGCAATGAAGAAGTAGAGGTGATATGTAAGAGATAAAGATGGACATAGGAATAAACATTGTACAGAGAGATTTTGTTCTTATCCCTGGTAGAGTTAAGAGGATCCCCAGATCACCAAACTCTCAAGCATTCAACTTCGAGTTATTGCCAAATATGTTATTCAACAGTGTAATCTTCAAAAGAATAGGTGTATTGTTACAAATCTTGAAATTCCGTAACAGATATCATAGTTGAAACGTCTTACGTTTTAAAATGGAAAACAAAGGGGTGAAGTTAGGCACGGCCCCAACTTCTTCCCTTGTTACAACAGAACCTCCAAAGTGGTATAATATTGTCCACTTTAAACCTAAGTTAACAAAGCTTTTTTCTTTGTTTATTGGATTGTTCCATCACGACAAACACAGTGCCAAAGCATTTTGTCTCACAATTTCAGTACCCAATTCCCTTCCTTTCATGAGATTTTAGGTTGAAACGTCTTATGTTTTGAAATGGAAAACTAAGGGGTGAACTTAAGCACGGCCCCGACTTCTTCCATTGTTACAACAGATCATCTAGAGTGATGTAATATTGTCCCTTCGAACATAAGCCAACGAAGTTATTTATTTGTTTATTTTTTCGTTGAATAGTCCCATCACGACAAACACAATGCCGAAGCGTTTTTTCTCACAATTTCAGTACCTAATTCCCTTCACTCCATGAGATTTTAGGTTGAAACGTCTACCATAGTCGAAACATCTTATGTTTTGAAATGGAAAACTAAGGGGTGAAGTTAAGCACGGCCCCGACTTCTTCCATTGTTACACCAGATCATCTAGAGTGATGTAATATTGTCCTTTTAAACATAAGCCAACAAAGTTATTTATTTGTTTATTTTTTTCGTTGAATAGTCCCATCACAACAAACACGACGCCAAAGCGTTTTTTCTCACAATTTCAGAACCGAATTCCCTTCATTCCATGAGATTTTAGGAGGCAACCAATAAGTAGAGTAAGGAGAATGATGGATATCAATATGCATTGTTTTAGATTTACCTGTCCCAGATAATTAACAAGAATGTTACCACCAAGAGACCAGCCAACAGCATACACATTAGCCTTGGGATATCTTTTAGTAACATGCTCAACTACTTCACGCATATCTCCTAAAAATGAAGCCGAATAGAACTGCATACATCAGTGTTGTTAAAATGAATCTACAAGCCAATTTGATACTCCAATAAAACATGAATGAACAAAAAATTGAATACCTGGGGAGTTGTAACAGGGCTATTCCCACATCCACGGCTGTTGAAAACTACAGCCCTCCACCCACGATCTCTGGCTCTAACCAACATGTGCCTTACATAAGAATCCTGACTCCCTCCTGTTAAACCAGGCTGCAGAAGTTCAAGAAACCAATATGAAATCAATTGATATGAATCAAGGACCTGTTAGGATCCAAATTTCAAAACAAATACAGTAAAACTATATAGCAATTTCAAAGAATTCAACCCCATTCAAGGATCAGACTACAAATTCAAGCTCAATTGTGAATTGGGATTTACAGATTTCCAATTTACTAGGGTTCATATCATTTGGTATCGGAACATCTTTGGCATCAAATTTAATTCATAATTCTTCAGGAAACCAAGAATCAGTAAGCACAAACCAGAAGAATAAGAACAGGTGCATCAATAGGCAGACGGAGATCGTCACCGACAACCCAATCGAGAGCAACGGTGCCGTTATCCGCCGCACGGAGACACTCCCGGCGGAACCTAACATCGGGGCAACTCCTATAGAAGGAAGCAAAAATAGTCTCCAAATGGCGATTCCACCCAATTACAGGAAAAGGCTTATAAGGGAGATTCAAGTCCTTTAAAGCCGGGAGGAACCGATCACAGCCTCCACCAATGACCTCCAGCGACGGGTGGGGTTGAATCGGCTTCTCCGACGGAAACTCCGACATAGCGACGACGGCAGCGGTGGTGAGACGAAGGGAGCGGCGTCGTTGATTGGTTATGAGTGATGGGGTGAAGGAAGAGAGACGTGAAGTGGTGAGTAGAGAGGAAGAAGGCGTGGAGCCCAAGAAGGCCCTCGCCATTGGAGGGAAATGAAAAGGAATCCGAGTTTGGATATGGCGATGAGGAACGGCTGTGATTATAATGGGTCCTGCACATGCCATGATTCTGATTTTGACAGAGACTGGCCAACGGTCCCGCCGGTACTGTGGGAGACTTCCGGTCAGAGGTGATTTTTTTTTTTTTCCTTTTTCTATTAAATTTTTGGCGCTAAATCATATATTAAGTTTTCAAAATTTTTATACTTGGAAGGTTAAATAAATAAATACTAATTTAACCTTAAATTTTTTAATAATAAATACATATTTATCTAACATTTATTAATTATATTATTTATAAAAATAAAAAAAAAATTAATTACCAAATATATATATATATATTTTTTTTTTTTGTAATGATCATGCATGCTATTGTTTTGGTTGAGATTTTATATTAATATATATATATATATATATTTTTTTTAAATAATTATTTAATATTATCAGACTCTACATGGTAGGCCGTACTTATCATAAATAATTATGTATGATCCATAAAATAAATATTAAATAATATATCATTTTTAATAATATTTTTGTGTTCTTAGAGTGTTATGGGCAGTGGACGTCATATAACATTTTTAATAAATAAAATAATTATGAATTACACTTTATTATTATTGATGATTTGTTGATAATTAAAATGCTCATGTAATTTCATCCAATAAAAAAATATTTTAAATTTAAAAAATAAATTCCTATGTTTTTTTAAGGAAATAAATAATTAATATGTTGATTAAATGCACCCATTGAGTCTTATAGTTAGTCTTATAATTAAACACTTAACTAATTTTCTTNTTTTTTTTTTTTTTTTTTTTTTGTTGTTGTCTCCAAATGGCTTGTAATATTTGGTAGTTTTTCGATTAACCGATTATTAGGATAAATTAATAAAAATATTTTTAAATTTATGTTTTGCCTTAAAAAAAACATTTATAAAATTTTAATAGTTTAAATAATATCCGGGTTCGTATATATATATATATATATATATTAAAGTTTTATCACTCATTTTTAATTAAAAAAATTATATCGAAAGTACGTCAATTTTAAAATTAGTATTAACGCTTCTAACTTTTATAAAAATAAATTTTTTTACTATCAACCCATGAATAAAAATTATCTATTTACGCTTTATAAATTATTTCACTCTCCAATTCAATGATACTAATAGTATTAAAAAAAATTAATATTATTTAAAATTTTATTAATGTTACTCTCGTGAGAATATTTTTTAATTTTTTTAAAAAAAAATTTAAAAATATTAATGAACACATTGGAAGTTGAAGAATATGTATTAAATATTTTAAAGTGTTTAAATATATTTTTGAAACTCTGTTAAATACCATAGGGCAGAAATATTTTTAATTTTTTTAGTTTATAGTATGAATAAAATTTTTAAAATTTATTTTTATTTTTAGATAAAATACAAAGTTATATTAATTTAATTATTTTATTATTTGTCCATCCTAAACTGATATAAAATTTAATTTTACCACACAATTTCTAAATTGNTTTTTTTTTTTTTTTTTTTTTTTTTTTTTTTTTTTTTTTTTTTTTTTTTTTTTTTTGTGTTTTTGGTCAAATCCAACAGTCCAATAAACTTAGCCCACGTTTATTAAATGTACTAATAAACCATGATAAATATTTATTTATTAAGTTATTTTTATAATTTTCATACATTTTCATCCCATCTACATTTTATCTATATTTTAAATTTTAGGTTTGGTTTATATAAATAATAAAAAAAAGATTAAAAACTCGATCTCATAGATTACGAGAGAGGAAGAGATATATATTTAGTATATCCCCTCCTAAACATAATAAATTGAATTCAGTAAATACAGAGTGGAGATGACGTTTCTCATCTAAGGTCACCTAGTGATTGAGGGTATGTACACAATTGAAGTATAGGTCGTCCCTAATCTAGGCTCCCAAGCATAGCATAATAAATAATTCAAAAATAGACCAATTCTAAAATTTGGATTTAAAATTTTACAATTAAAATAAAAAACAAAAAAAAACAAAAACGGGTTCAATGTTTGGAAATAAGTTTTTATTAACTGTGAGAATATGTGTGAAAGTACGAAATTGCCATTGCTTATTTAAATGCGAGGGATGGATCAAAAAGTCTTTTTCTTTTTTTCCTCAAATATGGAGCGAAGTTTTTGCCAGCTATTTTTCAATTAAAATAGGAATTGTTAGATTTATTTTCATTTTTTGAAGTGAAATTTATGGGAATTGTCGATAATTTTCTTTAAAAAATAAAATAAATAAAGGCATACCATTTTATTATTATTATTTTTTTGAAGTCTATAGATTAAAATTTAAAAATTTGTCCAATTTTCATTGCTGGTTACTAGTTCTCTTCTCGCCCTTCTTTACACATTATTCAATCGGGATATTTGCTCATATTGTTTCTAATTCTCGTTTTCTCGCTATCGTGTTTCACTTTGAAGAAATATCTCCATCGTTTCTCTTTATACATAAAGTTTTAACAGTAAAATAATCCTAAGCACTTAGCCTTGACTAACTTTTATAGAAACTTAACCATAACTAAATTGAAATCGAAGACAAAAAAACAAAACAGGAAAGATATAACACATTAAATCTAAAACATACAATAACGAAAAATGAATTGCTGATGATAGCTAGAGGAGTGTTTTCTACTTGCTTGCTTTTAAGATGAAATGACAAGTTAAAAGGAAAGACGAAAACAACTTGGAAACTCAAGAATCTCCACGATCATGGAAAACAAAATTTCTGAAAATTTTATACGTTTTTATAAAAAGGGTATTATGGTAATTTCATCTTATAAAAAAGATTATTATTATTATTATTATTGGAGTAGTTGACTTGGTAGATTTGTTATAAGAAAGGTTAATTGGAGCAGAAGTTATTTCAATGGTTTGGTTTTTTAGGCTATAAAGTAAAGCACTGTTCTACAGCTATGTCTTAACTCACAAGGGATCCTGCATGTGCTTTTTACTCTTATGAGTAAAAACGCAGAAATTGAAGAAGTGGACTTCGGGGATCCAAGAAATATTGACCTTTGAATGGACATTGTCTTTAATTTTTATTGAAAATCTCATGCCACTGAACCATTTTTACGTCGTCTTCGTCGCTTCGTTCGTTGAAGTTACCAACAAACTTGTCTCTAGATTGACCTGTCTCTAGATTGACCTAAAAAAGAAAAAACGAGGAACGCAATAGGAAAATTATACACAAACGAAAAATCATCTATGCCATAACACTCCGACACAACCAAATACAGTTATCGTTGATCTCCGTTTTCCTAGGCATGTTTCCCGACATCTTTTATCGATGGACATCTATGAAACTTTCAACCAAATGGCCTTTAAGATTGTTAAAAGATCCTAAGAGATCGAAACTTGGAACGGGAATTAGTATAAGAGTTGAAAAATCCTGATGATTTATCAAGGAGTTGAACAATCCTGTTAAAAGATCCAAATGGCCCAACAAATTCATAAGATTTAAGACAATTTATCAAGGATCACTGCAACAAGCATGAATTCATCCCATAGAGTTCTTGCCTGCTCATATATGACCTCTCTATATGGTGAACTACATAATCCAAAACGGGCCTCAAAGATATGAAAAAAAGTAAGGTTTTCAACAGCAAGTAGGTTTCAGAAATGATTCTAGCTACCAACCCCATAGACGCACCGACAATCTTCTGATGAAACAAGAACAATTCCCAGCTCAAAGCTTAATAATCAAGCAAACTCACAAAAATGGGACGTACCCAATTTTAATTGACAACTAAACAATAACAGTCAATGACATCTCCAAGAATCTGCACTAGAAAGAGACTATGGGCTCGTTTGAGAGTTACTTTGAAATGGTTAAAACTTATTTTGTCATGTTCACTTTGTCCCGAAACCTGCGAAAATCTTGTTTAAGGGTGAAAATCAAACTTTAAATTGATTCGAAGGGGTTAAAGTCATGTTTGAGAGTGATTTTGAACGTGACACAAATGATTTTAACGCTCTAAAATGACTCCAAATCATGCCCTTGCAAGACCCTCAAACCAAAAAAGAAGCTAAGGTAGAAATAACAAGCACACATATAGAACTGTAAGACAAAAGCAAAGCTAAAGAAACAAGTTAAGGATTATAAAGATGCCACTGCCTACAGCAAGCAATAAAAAAGCCATTTGGCTCTGTAACTTCCCCTGCAACTACAAACTAGAAGGATCATTTTGCAGTGAATTCTCAACCGTGACAGAATTTTAAACAAATTGCCTGCTGACCCATGATATCCAACAATCAGAAGAACAGGAAAGGCAAGATCATAACAGATGAACAGAACAAAGAGGCTTTAGAAATTTCATGTTTGAGCGAGCTCTGTATGCAGTAGTCAGTAATAACATGACATGAAAAATGAACGTTGATAACAACAAAAAACAGAGAACAAATTCAAGTTTCTACACGAGTTGAAAGAAGGGCAAAACAAAAAAAACATCAGCAAAATGAGCGGCAGACCCAACTTCAACAGTTTCTATTTGTAAATCAGCTATATCACTTGCATTTGTATGGCAAAAGTAAAGTGGCAATAAGAACTAGAAAATACCCATTTCAAAGCTCAAATTCTTCGTCCCTCAGAGCCAATTCCGCAGCCTCTTCTTCTTCCTCGTCGAGAATGAAGTATTCATTTCTCTCCACAGGCCTGAACATGTAGAACATCACCATATAAAAGACAAGGCTTGCAATCTCCTCAGCTGCATAGCTCACCCACTGATACTTGTATGCTGCAATGGTCTTGAGCGCGAAAACAACGATCCGAGTGAAATACAAATATCCAATCACAACAATGTAGAACTGCCTGAAAAGAGTGAGTTTTGCCAAATTCCTCGCAGCCTTTCCATCGGTCTTTGATGTCTCTCTCAGAGATCGAATGGACCAAACAATGGGGAAAATTATGGCACAGCAACATATGATATCCACCAACAAGAAGACCTGATTCCAAGTGACCCAGTCCTTAATGAATGGCCCAGTCTCGCCGATCACAACCGAGGCCACGTTAGCCAAGACTTGGAGTGGGATCACAATCATCAACACTTTCTTCTCCTTTTCTTGCAAGAACGGCTTCAAAAATGACCACCCAGTTCCGATCAAAACAATCACTGTGAAAAGCAAAACAACTCGAATGAACTGAAAGATGTAAAACAACACATCCCAACCGTGAGGCGTCCCGGTGGTCTTGACATAATGCTTATCCTCAGCAGCGCAAATGAGATTTAACGCTTTCATCAACAGCAATCCACCCATCAACAAATGGATCCTGTGAACGCTGCGCTTATTTGTGAGGCACGAGTAGACCCAAAGCCCTAAGAAGGCAAGATACGCAAGAGAAAACACAAAATAGAGCGAAGGGAGCTGAGTAAGGCCAGCGGAGAGAAAGTCCTTCGAACCATCGCGGTCCAAATTGTAAACCTCCGTCCGCACCTGCATAGAAACCGAGGATTCAGGAGCGCAATTGGCAAAGAAAAGGCTATATTCATTGGGGGAAGTAACGGGGTAGGAACGGCTGAACGAGCTCTGGGGCGGCGGCGAGAGATCCCGGAAGGTAAAGAGGCGATTGATGTAGCGAGAATCAAGAACGCAAAATTGAGGATTTTGCTGGATCTCTAGGAGGACTTGAAGAAGCGATTCTTCAGATAACAGGAAGAATCCGAGGCGAGAAGGATCGATTTCACCAAGCGACGTAGCAACAAAGACCGATTTGACGGAAATGGAGACCTGGCCAGCGTGAGTGAACCCGAATTTCTCGAAGAGAATCATGGGGCGGTTGTCGGAGGAGATCTTGAGGGATTTGATCTCGGCGGTGGAGGAGGCGACGAGAAGGCCTAGGAGAAGGAGGAAGAAGGGGAGGCGGAAGGGTGAATTCGTCATTTCGATGCCGCCGGAGATCGTCCCGAGCGAAGAGTTCAGCAGCGAGCTTTGAGAAGAATGAATACAGGACGGTTAGAAACTTAGAAGAGGAAAGGGGTCGGGCGTAGAATGTGACGCTGCCATGATTTGAACGGTCAAGTATCTGTTTTGACGGAATTGCCCTCGCCTCAGATCTTGCCGGCAGTGGAGTGAAATGGACGAAACGACGACGTTTAAGAAAGGGCTAGCTGAACCAAGATTTGTCGTTTTGGACTTGAATTTTATTCACTCACATTTAAAAAAAAATTAATAATTCATTGCGACCTATTTATTATAATTTGCTATACCAAACAAAAAATAAATAAATAAATAACTAAAGTTTATATTTATTACATGTAAAAATTAATATTAAATCTAACAAATTCATTAATTTTTAAAATTTTGAATATGTTAAGAATTTATTAGACGTAAATTAAATGTTCGGGAATTTTTTTTTTTTAAGTTAGTGAACAGTTTTTACCTAAATTGAAAAAATTATAAACTAAACTTTTAATTTATAATTTTAACATATGAAAATATAAAATTATAAAAAAAATTAAAATTATTAAAATTAATAAATAATAAATATTATTTTAAAGGCGCCATTAGGGCTTATTTTAAGTAATGGGCTCAAAGTAGGCCCAAGACAAAGGTAGGCCCAATTTATGGAGGTACCGTTGATTCGTAAGGGACCCATTCTGGTAATCGTTATAAAATTTGGAGCGAAATTGGAGGCAGAAGAATCGAGCAGCCACTGCCTCGGAGAAGAATTGCGTTGAACTGGGACACGGTTCCTATTGACTTCTTCTTCCCCTCTTCCTTCTCTTCCATTTCCCGACCTGTCTTTTCCGGAAGTATCAATCTCCATCTTTTTCCATCTGGATTCTCAAATCTTCACCATTGTGGCATTTCGTAGTGTTCGATCGTTTTGCTTCAACAAGTTTTCGGATTAATCTAAAATCAGCCACCGGCATTGGAGAAATAGTTTCTGTAATTGTGAAAGAAGCCGTTCAACATTGATCCGAGGTTGAGAGTTTTAGATTCGATCTCGTTTTTGCATTCTAGAACGAGAGAGAGAGAGAGCGGTGATGTCGTGGTTTAGAGCAGCGGTGATCAGGGCGGTGGAAGCGGGTGCCGGAGGGAAGGATAATATCACCCGCACTGTCCGTAACTATGCCGACACCGTCGTTCACCATGCAGGAAATGCTGTTGTGGAGGGCGCCAAGATCATCCAAGACCGCATTGTAATTTCATTCTCACTTCTCCACTCAATTCTCCCTGTTTTAAATGGCTTTTGGTTCTTGGCAGCGTTATGAGTATTGGAACATTTATTACTAGGGCATGGAACCTTACGATATTGGTCTCTGTTTAGTGTGCGGCTTTGTATATTTAGTTATATTACGTCTGCGCGCATTACCATTTATCGCTTCGTATCCGCGTGTGTTACTTGTTACATTACCATTTATCGCTTCGTATCCGCGTGTGTTACTTGTTACAGTTTCTGTTTCACTGACGAGTTAAGTTCCGGGTTTGATTTGTGAGGCAGGGACCAAGGAATATGCAGGGATTTAAACAGACTGTAAAAAGGCTGGAAGAAATTTCTGTTTCGTCTAGAGGCGTAGAAAGAGTTCAGTTATTGAGAAGGTGGCTAGTTGCGCTCAAAGAGGTGGATAGATTTTCGTCAGGTTCAAGCGAGGGTGATAAAAACAGTCCGACAGATCAGCCTAACGACGAAACTAGAGATTCTCCGAAAAATCCTACACTGGTGTGTATATCAATTAGCGTTGTTGTATTTCCTGAACTTTTTTGTGTGTCTGAGTTGATTGAAGGATTTGTAGTTGTTTTTTGTTCGTTTTCTCCCCCGGCGCTGAATGTCGTGAAATGCTGTTTGATATCTTGCGCAGGTCTATTATGTGGACCCAGATATGGGAGGCGAGCTGAAAACGTTTCGTGATGTATTTCTTACAAGCCAAGCTCTAGAAGGCATTACGTTGTCTATGGTGAGTTGAATTGAATACATGCCAATACCTTTTTGCTTGCAAAACATTGGTATACGAAAATATGCTAGGTAGTTCCTAATATATCAGCAGCATTCATTTACTTCTCTCTCTGTTGGAACGATGTAATTACTTGATGAGCATAAAAGGCCTAAAATTTTAGCTTCTATTCATTTTCTATGTATGTATTGGTACTCTTTCCCCTCACCCGGGAATGGAGTGATTTCTTGTTCTGAACCACTTTTTGTTGGTTGGAGTTTAACCACACGATAACCCTTTTCTATGACTCAGATTCTTGAAGAAGCTACCGATGAAGAAGAATCACTACTTCTAGAGATATATGGGTGAATATTCAGTCTCAGTTACGCCTTACATGTTCTTTATGCCCTGCCGCTGATTTCAGAAAGTTTTCTCACGTTACTTGTGCAGACGAGAAGAAACAACATTAGAAATTTCTATGATCATTTTCACACTCATATCATTAGACTTAATTTCCTTTTGTCGTGGCTATATTCAGGCTATGTCTTTTAGGAGGAAAGGAAGTACATCAAGAAATAATGATGAATGTACACAATTTGGCAAATGCATTTTCAGAATACCAAGATGAAGCACTGGTAATGTCATGAAGGCATGAATTAATTTCAGCATAAAATTATCATGGGCAGAGCAGTCATTTCCCTCTTGCACTGCCATTTTTAGGTAAAACGAGAAGAACTACTCCAACATGTCCAAGATGCAATTGCAGGGCTGAAAATAAATGCTGATTTTGATAGGTGGTGAATAAGCATATCTTTCATATTTCATTCATTGGTCTTCATTCAATTAGATATCTGATACATTATGTATGCATGGATTTTTATGGATAGGATTACAACTTAACTAAATTGAAATCTATACAACAAGGATGAAGTGGAAGTTAGCTCTAAGGAGAGCTGCTCTAACGAGACTTCCAAGTATGTATGATAAGGAAAGGGTATGCACATGGAGGAAGTTGGAGTTAGTGTCCTAAGAGAGCATACAGTCAAACTTTATCATAAACCAATCCCGGGATCTCGCTTAGTGTCATTAAATTTATCTTTGTTTTCCTCAATAAAGAAAAAAGTATTTATATTTTTTTCTATTCTTTTAAATGTGATAGAATAGCAATCACTCTCTTTTACTATACAACCTTGAGCTCATCATAAGAAAGTGAAAATTGCTATAGAATCCACCATAAGAGAAAGGAACAGCTCACACTGAATGAAAGGATTAAAAAAAGCTTTGATACACTGATGGTTGTGTTGGACTGATTGATTGATTCTGATATCCAATTTTGTATCACTGAAGCCTGTGAAAAGATATTTTGATGTTTTGTTCTTCCTAGCAATCATTTTATATGATCCATGTGATGCCCTAGATACAGTCTATGTAAACTTCTATTTGTTTATTTCTGTTCTTATTTTTAATTTTTTGTTGTTATTCTTCTTGTTCTTAATTTTTTTTTTTAAACAAGAAACAACACCTTTCATTAATGCCTGAAAAATTATAAAAGAGTTAAAGAATTTAAAGTCTACAAAGGCTGGGCTTCAGAAAATAAAAGAACATAGCTATTCCAACCAAATACTATTTTTGGGAAAGATAATTTTGGGTGGTTCACAAATCCTAAAAGGATAGGAAGTTCATGAAGCCTTTTGTGGAATATCATGAAAAGCTTGAAACTGCAGTTGAGATTTTTTGTAAGATAAAGTTGGTAATGGTATCAAAACATCTCTCTGTTAGGGTTCATGTCAACCTGTTGGCGGCAAGTTACACAAGAAATTTTGGCCTTTCAAAGGAAAAAGATTCATTGGTTTCTGAGGCATGGGAGGAAAGTAGTAGCTTGTGGAAAGTTTTCCTAAGAGGAAATTTGAAGGATGAAGTAGTGGATGACTATTGTGAACTATTAAAAAATTAATTTAAGGTTTCTTATTGAGAAGATGAAAGGGAAAATAGTTAGGTTAGATTCTTCTAAAATCTTAGAATATTGAGTTGGTGATTTTCGTTGCCTTAAAGACTATTATGGAAATTAAAGGGTCTGAGAAAAGCGAACATTTTGGCATGGCTAGACTTTTTGGAAGGCTATACGTGGTTGATAAAATCCAGCAGATACTAACTTAATAAATAGATACTTGCGCGAGTAGGTCTCTCCTAAAGGCTCCATTGACCAAAGTCTTCTGACTCTATTGTTTAGGAACGCTCCATCTAACACATCTTGAGAGTTAGTTTCCCCCCTTCACTTTAACAATCATTAGGTTTTTTTCTCAAGCTCAAAAGCTAGTTTCTTGGGTTCTCATTTCAAAGCTGAGTGGTGGTTTATTTTTTGAGTGCGCCACCATATAAGTTCTTGGCAACACGATATTCTGAAGCATATCGAATCCAGTCATCCTCCTGAAACAGATACTAGTCATCAGAACTTAATCTCAATTTAAGAGCTTGTTTGTAGTTTCAGTTCTTTTATCTTAAATTTTGATTCAATGATTTGATAATGCTGATGCTTGGTCAATTGGAGGAGAAAGGAATGGATAATCTTTAAACTATTTGCACCATATAATTTTGAGAGGTGGCATAAAGGTTAATATAGTGAAAGTTCAAGTAATGTTTTCTTGGCCATTTCCTTGGAGCGTATGAAAACTAATAGGATTTTTGGGTCTACTATGCTACCCCTGAAAATTTGTGCGCTAGGTTGCAGGCCCATTAACAACGCAGTTGAAGGAAAACTAGTTTGGGTGGAATGGCAAAGTAGAGACAACACAAGATTCTTATTCAGTGGGATGGTCAAGGTATCAAGGAAGCGACTTGGAAGCCAAAAGTAGCTATTCAGTTTTCAACCTTTCTCCCACAAGGACAAGGTGAATCTATCTGTGTGGGTATTGATAATCCTCCAATCCAGTTTTTCTGACAGTAGGTGTGGGAATTGATAATCCTCCAAGCCAGTTTTTCTGACAGTAGGTGTGGGACTCGTAAGATGGATTAGGAAAATAAAGAGTGGCTGAAAATGTTAACTTGGGAAGTTATCAGCATGAAGTTACGGTAAGTTACAGATAGTTACGGCCTTATGGGTAGTTAATCACTAATGTGGGATTTGATCTTATCTATAATGTTGTTAGTTAATTAGTTGTGGATTTAATAACTTCGTTAGGGAAAGAGGTGAGAAGAGCTTTTTCTTAATTATGTTTAACATACTACAGGGTGTTTTCCGACCTCTCGAATACCTGGATTTGATTGTGTTATATTCCTCCTTTGACTAACTATAAAAGTTCTCTTGTGATTGAGCTAACAATGTGCTAATTTGTGGCTGATCCCGTAGTGTATAGGGCAACAAGCCTTTCAATATACTATGTTGTTTAATTAAAGCTCATTGTGTAGGTTTCCAAAGTTCTCAAATGGTGTTTTTCATTGAGCGGATTAACAGTATAATTCTTCTAATCCTTTTTCAAACAAATTCATTTCTTCCAATTTCCTGCTCTCAGAATAGATGCTAAAGCATGTAGTTTGAAAAAAACACTTGATGAAAAGAAAGGAGAGATGCCACCTTCAAGTGGAGATCGAGATAACACATCTGATGATAAAACCACATCTTCCAAGGTGGTTATGATTTATGAATTTATTTTATATCTATAGACATAGATATGAGCCATGTATTAAATGTGGTCGTTTTTCTACTTTACCGTCTTTGATTCTTTACTTTAACTTTAATGTTTTAGCAAGTATTTGTACATCTTTGCTATTACTTGTTATCCTTTTTGAGTTTTAAGAAAGTATTATATTACATTAGATCTCATTATGTAAGTTACAGGTTCTGCAAGAAATACTTTCACAAGTTCAATTATACTCCAAGTTGGAGGAGCTCTTACTAAAGAAGAAGCTGTTCAACGAAGTGGATTCCCCACAGCTTCATGCTGAGAAGGTCCGTTCTTCTCTCCCTGGCTTTAGGGTTAACAAAATGGGATAAGGGAACTAACTAATCTAATGCTTTTGGTTGGTACTGGAGTTAGATTGCATATAACAAACTTCCGTGCATGTTAAGCACATCTGCCATTTTCAATACTTATATTTCCCCCCTTAAATCTTAAAATTTCTACATACGACGGTATCAACTTATATTTTGTATATCTCATTAGTACAATTTACTTATTAAACAAAATGGGATAAGGGAAAATTTTGAGATGAGAAGCATGTTCCTAATGGAAGATTGGTAGTATGCACCATCATGGTGATGTCTCCATGCTCTTCATGTTCTTCAAGTTGATATAAGTTGTTTAAAAAAAGAAAAGTTGGTAATGAGAGAACTTCTAGTCCTGTTATTTATTTATTGATTGATTGTTGATGCTTTTACCATTAAACAACAACAACCAATTGATTTTGCAGGTTGACAAACTGAGAATTTTGTCAGAATCTTTGGCCAATTCTACCTTGAAAGCTGAAAAGCGTATTGTTGACCAAAGGTTTAACATATTACTAATGCCGATTTATGTCTTGCACGTATTTCTTCATTGTTGCTTTTGTGTTTGTTGCTCTTATAAGGGTTCCATGTGCAATATGTCATTTTTGTGACATTATTTTTTAATATGATACAAACTCCCATTACTCATGAAAGAACACAAAATGTGAGGACAAGAGATTCTCTTTCAAGGTCAAGGAGTTAAAACATTGCTCGCATTGCCCAATATAACAAAACACAATAGTTACAAAATAATTTACTACGAAAGCACCAAAGAGTGGCCAAATCTTTCACGATTTTCTCTAAAAACATCATTTTTCCTTTAGAAATTCTGGAAAGCTATACTTCCTTTTCCACTGCATTTATATCTCTTGCATCACACGTAGAAGTCATATAGGTTGCAGTTTGTACATAATACTAGAAAAGAATTTGTGAAATTCCATGACTTTCCGCAAGCTGCTTGTTGAAAAGTAAGTCAATTGTGAAACTGTTAGGCTTTCTTTGGGGAATGCATATAAATGTTTTCTTGTGTCATGGTTGATATTTTTTATAGGCTAGTGATAGGCAGGTGGCCATTTCGGTTTTTCATGCAAAAATAAAGGCATCGAAATGAAAACAAGAGATATTATGCTGCTGAAGTGAAACCGTCAATCTTTAAGCATTACTGTTTTGTCATGCTAAAATATTAAGCTGTTTCAAGAATCTTAATTGGCATTTCAAGTAGAATCGATTATGAGAGAATGAGAGAATAGATATGATTTATTATAAAGCTGGATTTATACTTGTCCTGTGACAGCATCATGCGCAAACGGGCGAATTTGGGTTAAGGGTGTCTTAAAGTGGAGATTCATCTCTGATTCTCTTGTTGAATGCTTTCTTATATTTTCTGCTTGTCATTTGCAGAGAGCAGAGGGAGGATGCACTCAACTTTCGGTTAGCTAAGTCCGAGGAAATGGTCCAAGCTGAGAAGGTAATCTTCCTTCTAAAAGAGATAATTATCCCTTAGAGATGTTGATAGACCCAACAGAAAATATCAGAAAGCTACTGGTAAGGACTTTTGCTTTTGGGCTAGATAGATTCGTTTGCGTAATTTGCTTTTGATATCTTGCTATCAAATTTCTGGTTTTGTCAATTTCTTGACGCTTCTGTCTGTGCCAGTTTTTTACTTGTTTTCTCTTCCTCATTATTATTATTATTTTGTAGTTATCAATCAAGTTAAATTGAAGAGTTTGGATAAAATTATTCAAAAATATTTTCTAACCTCTTAGCCTTTTGTTATAGTAACGATTGGACTACAGTATGCATATAATCTTAGTACCATTTTTATGAAATAAATATTTTTGGTAGAAATTAGAAATATAGTACAAGACCTGTAATTTTAGTTTTTCTTTCATGGATAAAATAACATAATGATGAAATATATTATTATAATCTCAAAAATTAGTAATTTTGAAAAATTCCATTTTACAGTATTTTGGAAAATTAAAATATCATAAATATGCATATAAAAGTATGATTGTTTTCTATGTGTTTTTAGTTTAGCCATAACTCTTGTCTAGGTTAATATTTACATATTTGTATTAAATTTAGAAAAACATTGAAAAAATAAATATATTATGAAACAACTAATACTCAGAAGTAAATAATAAAAACAAAAAACTCAAACAAATTTATATTTCAACCATTGATTTGATACAATTAAACAAAAACTGAAGTTTAATCATAATTGGAGAGTGGATTTAAAAATAAGTTTACATCAAAGTTAAAACCGAAAAATAAGAAATAATAGACTTTTAAAATAATTTTACATCCCAGTAATTGGTTCAGTACATTTGAATCAAACATTGGTGTTTATTTTGAAATTTAAAAAAAAAAAAATATATCTAAAAAATCAGGTAACATACGTTGGGAATAGGGATGTTCTTTTTTCTTGCAGGAAATCCTCTTTTCGGCGAAGAATGGGGAAAATCCACGTCAGCTAAACAGGAATGGAGACGAGGAACATTCCTTGTCCCCGCCCCCGTCCTCTCACCATTTGGCATTTTTTGATAAACAAATTATTCATTATACTATTATATATAATTTTTAAATTTAGATCTTTATTATTCAATGACTTAAGATAATTTCTTATGCTTGTAAAAGAAATAATAATAACCATTTTATATGGAACATATCTTAGAAAACTATGATTCCTATTCAAATTTTCCAATTTATGATGATGAGAAATGTTTCCGAGAGGAATTATGGGGTTATATTACTCTGAGTTCTAGTTGGTCTCCCTCCCTTCTTTTCACTTCTTTCCCCTTTTGGTATATTTTATTTATCAATGAAATTTGTTCCTTGCTCGTAAAAGATTTATTTATAATTGGCACAACAGCTTAGTTGCATGCTTGAATGACGGGTGATTCCTATCATGATTGTGCTAGTATACTTATCCATTTCATGACTTATTGTAGTCAAACTTTATATTTGTATTTTTCAGGAATTGACATATGATATTAGAGAACTTGAGAACCAAAAGGATCATCTGGAAGCAGAACTGGAAAAGGTTGGGTTTCTTTTTCTGTCATGTTCAATAGACTCTTTCTTGTGACTGCAATCCGTTCTTTTTTTTTTTTCTTTTTTTTCTGTTGTTTCGTACATTCATTCTCTTGCCAATCTAGTTTCCTTGCTTCTATGATTACTTGCTGAGCTTTCATTTTTTCCATTCCAATGGGAAGTTGGTGATATACGCTTTATGAGTTACTATAGTATGTGTTCAATGAGAATCATTGATGTCTCAACAGCCAACAATGAATACTCTGTAGCTTCTCCCTCCTCAAGATAGAATGAAACCAACTCCAGTACACGAGGCACTAACAGGAGCTTCAAACAGGTGAGAAATCTAGTAAAAACCAAGACTGTTGTGGTATATAGATCATCTTCTTCATGCGTTCAACGCTCTGGAATGGAAAACAAGTCCAACAAAAGTTTGGTATGCAAGTTGAGAAGTTTTTATACGGATTAAAAGAGTTCTTGTGCTTGGTTTTACAGATTTGCCAAAGCTATGATTAAAAGTAGTTATTATCAATGTCCAGTTGATCATCTATATTTGTGAAATCCTCATACAAAAAAACTACAATCTGAATTGTATATGTAGATGATCTTATCATTGCAGAAGATGATATATGGGAAATTCTTAACCTGAAAAAGATGCTAGCAACTGAGTTTGAGATCAAGAACTTGAGAAATTTGAGGTACTCTTTAGGAATGAAGGTGGCATGATCTATGGATGCTATTGTCATTTCTCAGATACATTCTAGACTTGTTAAAGGAGACCAGAAATATTGGGTGTAAACTTGCTGAAACACCTATGGATCCATAGGCCAACACCAAAGTGAAGAGATTTGTCCAATTGACGAGTGCATGTATCGGGAAAGTTCATTTACTTGTCACATATCAAACCAGACATTGCATATTCCGTAAGCTTTGTTAGCAGCACGTTAATAGTCCAAATGAACATAATCTTAGGGTTAATAACAGAATATTAGGATACTTGAATGGTACTTCAGGTCAAGAGTTATTTTTTAAGAAGTCATGAAACAAAATGGTAGCACTCTATACCAATGCCATTTGGGCTTGGGAAAATTAACTTATAGAAGATTTATATCTGGATATAGCTCTTATGTATGGGGAAACTTAGTCACTTAGAGAAGCATTCAGTTGTAGCAAGAAGCAGTCTAGAGGCTAAAAATTAGTGAAGATTTGGACCATCTCTTCCTCCTATGTTTTTTGGCTCAGCTATTATGGTGGAAGATTCTGAAGCCTTCAATTTCACCTGTTATTCCGAGAAGCATTCAGAACTTGATTATCAATTCCCCTGCAGCCAGATGAGTAAGATTGGGGGACAACATAGACGAATTCTAGTTCCAGTAACCTTTAGATTCTTATATTCTCTTATTGATGGACTGAGTTGCGTACAAATATTTGTTTCTCATCTGGGCTATAGGTGTCCAGCCTCCTCCTTTGTTAACTTCATTCCATCACTGGAATAGAGATAGTATTTCCTCTTCNTAGAATTAGAAGGCAGCCAATAAAAAAAGAAATTAAGGAATTAAATAAAAAGTAGAATTGGATTTTCATTGTCAGTTTAATCAATATTCACTGTGCAGCTTTTTCTGCTTCTTTGGGGTGCGATCTTCACCATAATACTTGAACTCTGCTTTTACGTATCAGCTTTTGTGAGCATGTATATGTTTCAGGTCAACACATTGCTGTCTTCTGCTCGTATGCGCCTTCATAATGCAAGAGAAGAAAGAGAGCATTTTGATGAAGCGAGTAGCCAGATGCTTGTGCACTTGAAGACAAAGGTAATCAAGCTGTTGGTTGTGCTCTTGTTCGAACTAATTTCTTCTTTCAATAAAGTGTCAAATTGAATGCCTTTTATTTTCTCCCTTTCATTAGTTTCTCTAATGATTTTCTTTGGTTATAGGAAGATGAGCTGTTCAAATCTGTTGCTTCATATAAAGTAGAAGCCACTGCTGTAAATGCATGTAAAAACTTTTTAGAGAATACATGGGACCTACGAATATCCCAAAGACAAAAAACGGAGGAGCTTGTTGAGTATGTTAACCTTTTTGGTTAAAATATTATTTGAGTTACGTTGCTTGTTTTGGAACCAAAGAGATGGAATCAGCTACCATGTCTTTCCCTTAAGTCTTTTCTATTCTAGTATCAGTAAACTGTTTGATCCTTTGTTTCTTCACTTTTTCAAGTGGTGAGCTGGAAAAATATGGAGATTATTTTGTGAAGTTGGTCATCAGCCTTCTCTCTTCTTACAAGGTACCAGTTATAAGGCTATCTAGTTCACTGATTTTATCTTCAAGAGATGATTTACTGTTTTCTGATTGTCGTGCACATTGGCCTACATTCTCATTAGGAAAAACTGGAGCCCTCACTTTCTTCAATCAGGAAACTTGAGGAAAACTTGAGCTCGATGAAAGAGTATAGTTCTTCTGTTAAAAAAAAACTATTCTTATTGAGAATAACTTTGATATAATTAACCAGGCTGCTGAGACCAACTTTCCTCAGGTCAGATGTCTCGCCCAATACAGATGATGGAAGCTTACATGTCGATCAAGAACGGAGAAAACTCGAAGAGGAATATTTGGATATCGAATCCAAGGTAGTATTATGAATGCTTAGAACTTTCTGTTCACTCATAGGTGTTCATTTGATCCCGTATTTCAAAACTATATTGCATTTTCCACTCACAATCTCTAATTTGTGGCTATGTTTAGCTTTATGTCTTTCTTTGTATTGCATTATCTAATTTAATCTCTCTGGTGTGTCTATTTCCTGGCTTTTCTTTACTGGCCAGTTTGTTTCCACCTTAAGCACTGTGGACACAGTACGAATGCAATTCTATGAAACAAAAGGAGTTGTCAGGTACTAAAATAGTGTTTGACTAGACAAGGAGTTTTCTACTTTTATCTGCCCCTTGACTACTTGACTAATAATTTAGGCACTTTTGGCCACACGCTGAACTTTTGATCCAGGAATTTTGACGAGAAGGTACAAGAGTTATTTGATGCGCTTGAAAAGATAAAACAAGAATTTGAATCCATCAAGAGACCAAAACTGTTGATTGAAACCACAAGGCAAAGGTCAGAGTTAGCGGTCAATGAAAAGTCACATATAGATTCAAGTTCATCTGAACAGACAGCCGAAGTTCGAAGACTAAAATTTGAAGATATTAATGACTCCTTAGCAAAGGGAACAAAGAATTTTAACATGAAAGCAGAAATGGCGAAACCAGATTCGACTGAGGAGGTCGATACAGTTGACTCGAACGAGGAGATAAATGACTGGGAATTTGATGAACTTGGAAGGGACTATGATGCAGCAGCTTCCAACGACCAAAGAAGATGAAACTTCCATCCATCCATCCATCAATCCATCCATCCATCCATCCATCCATCCATCCATCCGGTATGTTGTTGTGTTTAATCATATCTTTATAATTCAATTCCTTATAGTAACACCTACCCATGATAGAAAAATGGTATTATTTACATGGAAGATTCATGAAGCAATAATACAATGATTAAATATATAGTTGTCTTATGCTTGTTTGGGGTGGTGGGTAGTAGCCCCATCGAGAATGTCCTGTGTGTACTGTTGTACATTGTGTAGTGTGGCTTTCTGCTGAAATGGAACAATGATTTATGGTGGGTGGCATGGTCCATTTACTGTTGAACTGCACACACACCACACACACACCACACACACACATATATATATTTGGAGTGGTAGTAAGGCAGTGGGGGCGGAGGCGAAGGCTGGTCACTTCCTAAGCTTGACAACCAGCTGTTGGCCAATGTGCTTAAAGAGACCCACTGCCTATTATTTGCTTACCACGTGACACCACTTCTTTCAATTATGTACTTCTTTTTAAACTATTATTATTTCAATTATGTACTTCTTTTTAAACTATTATTATTATCTTTCTTCGTACCGGGAAGACTAAGGTGTTACTTATTCTAGGTCGTCTCGGTTGATCACTATTTAATTTAATCGAAAGGGATGACAGAGAAGGTGAGTAATTAATTAATTAATCAAACCCCAAAGGAAGATCTGATCTTCCGACATGTTGACCAGGTCAAAACAAGGAGCCCCATATGCCCTGGATTGATAAGCCCTATGCAAATTATATATATATTTCTCTGATGTTCATATATGGGAAGCAGGCAATAAATAACTATATGTCCATAAATTTTGTTGTTGGGGGAACAGACATTTCAAGTTAAATATCACATTCCCAATATTTGAAAATATTATAAAAAGCATAGTGTTTCGTGTACGTCGAAAACTTACCCAACAAAAAAATATTGTTACCTTAAGACTATTATAACTATACTCGTCGTTCTTTAGGGTTTTGGTCGTCAACTCCAGTATTATCAGGTCACTAATTTTTTTAACCTTTTGAAGAGGGGTTTATGTAGCGAACAACTGAATGCAGCTTTGTTATCGTATATACCACTGAGGACGGTAAACAAATCTACCAGAACTTTATGCAGCTTGAGATTTAATTTCATATATAGGTAAGTATGCACTAAAATGTTGAATCTATTCAACCTTAGCAATAGTTTTAAAAAAATAAATTTAATTCCCGATTGGGCCTCTAAGTTTAGAGCATGAGATTTATACACATGGCTGAATTTCTGTCAATAAATAAATAAAAACAAAAAGTTGCTTGTCTCTTTCACCCACATCTTAGTCCTTGGAAGTATTCATTGCATGAATATATGTGTATATGCATTAAAAAAAAAAATTACAGATATAAAATAATATAAAATCGTAATTTCAACTTTTTATATTTCTGACACCTTTTCTTCAAAATGGAAAAAAGGCAAATCTTCCAGACCTTCCTAAAATGATTATTCCATGTAAAAAAAAAAATAATTAATCTTTTTAGGCGAAATAATTACACTATTTAGACATAATGGATTTAAATAATTTTACTTCAAATTTTAGAGAGAAAAAATTGATAATCATTTAATTTTCACGTGAATTGTCATATTTTATTTTTCTTCTTTTTCAAAATTATTGTGGTAAATTTATCGTATGATATTTTTCAAAAATTTAAAAAGTTCGGGATTAAATTGCGATAAGAAATCTGTGGTTTTTTTTTTCTTTCTCTAACGAGATTGTGGACAATTTCTTAAAAAATTTATCAATAATTTTATAAGAGAAAATATATGTGTATATATAGGTGATGATACATATGGATGTTCATCGAAGAATATCTTTGTTTTAAAAGTGAAGAAATAACTCGTAGAATTGATGTCCTCTTAATTTGAACATCCAATATCAAAAAAAGAAATATATAATTAGGAGTATACACGAATTTGGTTGAATTTTTTTGGATTAATTAGAAATTTTGAGTGGGTAACTCGAGCAATCTGAATAAAGTTCATAATTTAATTTACTCTCTATTTTCAGATTGAGTTAGATTGACTTGTCCACTTTTCCTTTTTAATTATCTAAAAAATAATACATATTCATAATTCATGTTATATTAAGAACTAAAATTTAATGAAACTTAATTATCAAACATTCATAAGTCATAAGACATTACTAATATCGGTTACAAACGTCAAATATTTTTCATCTTAGTAATAATCATAAAAATAGTTAGATACAGTTGGGTTGATTGAGTTGACCTGACCAAAAAAATGTCAAGCACGTTAAAGAATGATATAATAATTTAATCCATTATGTCTGATCAAAATTTTTAAAAAAATAATAAATAAACTCAAAATATTATTTTATTTTCACTTTGGGAATGAAAAAAGAAAAAACATTATATTAACTCTGAAGTTTGAAACCGCAGAAAGAAAATTTGAATTTGCTGATAAAA
The DNA here is from genome assembly GCF_002806865.2 of Cucurbita pepo subsp. pepo. Taxonomy (NCBI): domain Eukaryota; kingdom Viridiplantae; phylum Streptophyta; class Magnoliopsida; order Cucurbitales; family Cucurbitaceae; genus Cucurbita; species Cucurbita pepo. The sequence continues at coordinate 4,858,123 of NC_036647.1, forward strand.
CTCGACAATCTCTCACTTCTGGGCTGCCCTCTCTCTCTCTCTCTCTCTCTGTCTCTCCGCCGCCGCAAACATCCCCTCCACCCTCTCTCCGTCGTCATATCGCCATGGCCACCACCGAAGCTCCATTCACCGCCGCTGCTGCAGAAGAAGACTACATTGACATGGAACTCACCTCTTCCCCTTCTTCCAACTCATTCAGCTATTCTATTAGATCCTCACCGCCACCGCTACCGCCGGCGAGAGATTTCGAGTTCCAAATCCAAACGATATCATTTTCCGGCGAAACAGAGCCGACAACTTCACCAGCCGACGATCTCTTCTACAAAGGTAAATTACTTCCACTCCACCTCCCTCCCCGTTTACAAATGGTTCAAAACCTCCTCCATAGCCCCAACTCCCATAACCCATCAAGAAAAAACAAATCTTTCCCAGAAAATTTTCAGATTCCTTTCATCGCCATTAAAGCTCCACCTCACGAGTCCTGCAATTTCTCACCCACTGAGTCATCCAGAGCGAGTTGCGAGCTGAACCCAGATGAGTATTTGTTGAGATTTAGAGGAGAAATTAAGGATTTTGTTGGAAACCCACCAAGAAAATCATGGTCGAACAAAGTTAAGCAATTGAAACAATCCTCACAGGCTTATTTCAAGGCATTGTTTGGGAAATCTCCTTGTTCTACTAAATCCTTGTTCAATGAAGAAACAGAGTGCAGTTTCAAGAACAGGGTAAGCTCAGGGAAGTTCATTAACAAAACCCCTTTTGGTAGAATCGATTACAACAAATGGAAGGTTCAAACTACTTTCATAGAGAAGGAAAAAACAGAGGAATTTTCTGGTAGCTCTTTGAACATGAACAACAATCACAGAAGGTCATTTTCAGGTGCCATTCAGACAGCATCTTCTTCATGTTCTTCGTGTTCTTCGTGTTCTTGTTCTTGTTCAAGCTCATCTTCAGGTTCTTCATCTCTGTCATCATCATTTTCGTTTAAGAGAAGCAACAGTGCAAATTCAGAGATAGAGAGGTCCATAGAAGGGGCAATCGCTCACTGTAAACAGTCCCAGAAGGTGTTGGATAATTCAAGGAAAAGGGAAGCTGAATCTTCACCAGAAACGTGTTGTGTCTCTGTTTCAAAGGTTTTGCCTTGTGGGAATCAGAAAAGTTATGAACTTTGCAGGATTTGATGAATGGATACTCTGTTTTTGTTCTTCAATGGAGGGTCTGCTGAGTTTGATTGTGCATTTGAAGTAGCTGAGAAAGATGAACAGAAGCTTAACGATGGAGATTCAGATTTAGGAGGACGACGAAGAAGATGAAGAAGAAAGTTGTTCTAAATCATTCGATGTGGGAGAATTGTATAGTTGTTTGAGTTGCATCAAACAGCTCTTGGTTTGATTACTTTTGAAATGTTTTATTTTACTCTACTTTTCAGTTTGGGTTAGGTTGAATTTTTAGAAAATCGAAAACTTGGGTCAATTCGTGGGTTGAGTTACAACCATAAGGTTGGATTGTAAACTCTATTCGAGTTGCTCGAATCACCAACCTAACCAACCTTACTGTAAAGGACACTAGCCCTCTGTTCCAATGTAGTAATGTGTTTAATAAGATAGAATTCCAATTTAATTTTTTCTTTTATTAGAAGATAAAATTTATAATATATTTTTAACTAGTTGAATTATGCTCAAGTTAATACTAAATTGTTAATTTTTAATTTAATTTTAATTGTACTTATATGATGTCCCACATTGGTTGGGGAGAACAAAACATGTTTAAAAGGGTGTGGAAACCTTCCCTAGAAGACGCGTTTTAAAGCCTTGAGGGAAGCCCGAAAGAAAAAGCCTAAAGAGGACAATATCTGTTAGCGGTGGATTTGGGTTGTTACAAATGGTATCAGAGCGAGACACCAAACGATGTGTCAGCCTTCTCGCTGTTCCTTGAAGGGAGTAGACACGAGACGGTGTGCTAAGGACGCTGGGCCCTAAAGGGGGTGGATTGTGATGTCTCACATTGGTTGGGGAGAACAAAACACCAGTGTGGGGAAACCTTCCGCTGGTAGACACGTTTTAGAAGACAATATCTGCTAGCGGTGGATTTGGACGTTACGGTCTATATATATTTTTATTTGTTTATTTATTATTTATATATTTTCTGATTTATTTACAGTTTTTTATTTTTAGAAACAGCAGAAGCAAACAAAAGAAAAAAAAACCAATTTTTTCTTTTTTGCCTATTAATAAAATATAAGATTTGATTGATTCTGAGCCTCCATAACATTTTGTTCTCTAAAATCATCTCAATTCATGCTTCTAGACTTCGACCCAAACCAAGCTCGTTAAATATCATTATTTATACGTATATTATCATCATAGTCATAGCTCAACGGGTTAATGTATATATTTTCGATAAATAAGTCAAAAGATTCGAATTCTCGAGCGATCTCACTCAATATTGGAAAAGAAAACCACATTTTTTGAAATAGTACACGGGTTAAAATCGAGATAGGTTTACTCTTTCGAAAACTAAAAACAAAATCATTATCGGAGTAGTAGGTTTGGTAATGTGTTTGAAAGGAGGAAGGGATGTGTGTTGTGAATAATGGTATTATTGGGAGCAGCCAAGGCAGAAGAACATGTGGAGAGTGTCAGATAATATAAGGTTCAAAGCATCTCAACATTATTTTCTTTCCCTTTCCTCTGAATCCAATGTTCCTACGAACGATCGTTAACTCAACTCGTATAGATATCAGACTCTTTGGTTTCGTGTTTTAAAATAGGTCAAAGTCGAAGACTATTTATCGATGCTAAGAGCTTGTCTTGAAGACGTATGTTACTAGTTATGTTTGTGACTATAAAGACGTTATCGTCACTGTGAAATCTCATGTCGGTGGAAACCTCTTCCTGATAGATGTATTTTAAAATCGTGAGACTGAAGGCAATACGTAATAGGCCAAAGTAGACAATTGCTGCTAGCGATGAACTTGAACTGTTACAATTGGTATCAAAGTTAGACACCAGACGGTGTACCAATGAACGCACTGGGCTCATATCGGTTGGAGAGGGGAATCAAGCATTCCTTATAGAGGTGTGGAAACCTCTCCCTAGTAGACACGTTTTAAAACTGTGAGGCTGACGACGATACGTAATAGGCAAAAGTGGACTATATCTACTAGCGGTGGGTTTGGACTATTATAGTGGTATCAGAGCCAGACATCGGACGATGTCCTCAAGGGAGTTGATTGTGAGATCCCACATCGGTGGAAACCTCATTCTAACATACACGTTTTAAAATCGTAAAGCTGACGACAATACGTAACGAGTATTCCGATTTTCTCAGTAGAACAAAAGCATTCACGTGTGTTTACTCGTTTCCCTAGCCTATTCCATCCACAGAGCTGAGCCCCAAGAAGCTGTCCCACACACTTTTTGAAGGTTAATTTTACTTCATGGTCAAAAGGTACGGTACAAAGGTTCATTCATCCTTGAAAAAAGTGTAAAAAGTTTTCGGAGTCATGTGTTTATAATCTCTTTAAAAAATTCAGCTTTTTGCTAACCACATCTATTACTTTTCATGAGGTCGGAGGCTCCATGTTTCCGTCTCTTTGTCAAAGACGTGTTGTTTATGGTCGCATGTCGAGTTCCTAGTCATACTTGTCCAAGATGTGTTGTTCATAGCCGCATACCCGTTCTAAACCTTTTTTACATACTTTCACCTTAGATAGGTTTTAACCATTTCATGTTGTGTCAATATAGAAATATAAGACCATTCACCAAAATCATGTCACACACGCAAGAGCTAAAATGACCCAAAATGTACTCAAGGCTCAAGCATATGCCGATGTTGCTCGCGAAGCTTGAATTTCTCACGACTAACTTGTTCGTTGGGTTAGAACAAGTGTTACACAATCGCTATCTCATTGCTGCAAAAGCGCGATTGTGGCATTGAGCATGCAAGATCTTGGGGTCGAGTCCCTAGTCGGCGACACACGTGTCGCGTGGCCAACCTCAGAGTAATATCTCACATCTAAAATTTAGAAAAAAAGATATAAACGAAAAGGCTTTGAAGACATTTAGACATTAGTATTGTCAAAATTGAATCTTCAGCCTTCACTGACAACTAACTAGCTTCTTCATGAAAAGTAAGAACAAAAGAAAGGTACAAAATTTCACTTTACAAGCAAGCAATCNTTTTTTTTTTTTTTTTTTTTTTTTTTTTTTTTTTTTTTTTTTTTTTTTTGCTTTTTTACATTTTCTTTTAGTCATGAACAACAGATACTCTATGAATTAATTACATTAGAAGAAAGGTATGCATAAGCTATTTATGGATGATATTTCGAGCTGGCTTGGACGATTCAGTACGCCATCCAAGAAATCTTAACCCAAAGGCCCTTAGGATCATCAGATATGTTTCATCATCTGTTCAAGAAACGACTGCATCAAAGAGGAATGATGGTCTGAAAATGGGAACCTGGAGTAGTAGTACACTATTACATCCTCTGGCACAGCACAAGTACCCCCTAGCTGCTGAACTGCAATGGGGCGGGTGATTTTTCGGCATAACCGTGTTCGAAACGTCGGGAGGATCATATCAAATGGCATAGATTGGGTTTACTTCTGAATCAGACTCTGAATGACGCCATGAATTGGTTCCACTCCTCATAATCTTCATCTTTTTTCTCACCCTTCTGATGCGTTTGGACTTGATCACGTAGTATGTCATGGCACCTAGAATGCCAGCCATTGTTACACCACCAATGATGGAAATAAGAACAGCTGCCCATCTGTTACGCCGACCAACCACAATAAAAGATGAAGAAATAAATGCTATTGTAGTGCAGACGGATGCCAACCACATTAACTTATTGATCACTTCCACGACTCGTCTCTCTGATTTCGTCTCTCCTCTCACGACTGTTATTTGTACTACAACGACTGCCAAGGATGTGAACAAGGCAATGGCATTGAATATGAAGAACACTTTGAATGATGGACTGCCAACCATCACAGCCATTCCAGTAATATCGTCGCCACCCGGAACCGTGAAAATTGCTGCGAATGCAACTGTTGCAAAGAGCACAGCAACGACTGTGATCGAGTTGGTTGCGTTGTTTATTCCAGCTCTATGGAGCTTCCGGAGTTCCTTTGCAATCCCATTCATGTTTCGGTTCGTCTTGCGAGCTTGTTCAAGCTGATTATGGACATCCTTTTTTATCTCTGTCACTGTTTGTCTTAGCTCATCTCGTGGTTTGTTGAGATCAGTTGCGCATAATGCCCCACAACGTGCGAAGCATTCTTTTATCTCTGAGGTTTCTTCAGATAGCGGAAGTCCTTCGGCTATGTCATAGGCTGTTTTAAGGTCTCTAGTCAATGCATTCACATTCGTGTCCCGAACGAGTACTAATTCATTGACAATCTGCAAGGGATTATAAATATTCATGAGAGCTAGCTCATAACAAGTTTGCAATAATATTATTTGTCAAAGATCATTCGACATCCAAAATGGTTCTGCTAAAAAAATTTAGAATGATTCTTCCACGCTCACAAAAAATCAGCTAGTGAATAAAACATACCATCAGTGTTCTTAGAAACAGAAAGTTATGCTCATACAAGTTCAAATAAGAACCTAGCAGAAAAGACCTCTAGAAATCCCTCATCCAATCATGTTTACAGATTCTGGACCAGGCTAAGCCCTGGAAAATTTGGTGAACAGAAATATTGTGTGTTAGGAGGCTCTACCTAAGGCAGTTTTCTTTATCCTGAACTATATGTAAAGCTGTTATCCTTGTGCCACCATGGGGTTACAAGTATCCATGCACGCTTAGGCTTGACCGGGACATTCGACAAGTATCCATGTACGCTTAGGCTGTTATCCTTGTGCCAGCCTTGGGGTTACAAGCAAATTCTGTCAAAAGCAGTTGCTAATAGTTTGTACTTGTGTCATGCACGGTTAGGATAATAAGGCAAACTCGATACATGACTTCAGCTGCCTGATAATTGGTTAAATAGACTTAAGTTACTTCAAACTACCTGATATACTAAGTTACTATTGAGTTCCTGCTGACCTGAGTTGAACTTGGTCTCTGACATGATCATTCATATATATATACACTTTCTTATGCCCAACCATGTGCTCAAACTCAATTGAAAAACTAAAAACCAAAACAAGAAAGTCAAACAATATCCAACTCATAAGCATGGATGGTCAAATATGAAAAACATATGACTGAACGTAATTACTTTTTGTAATACCAATGGATACCTCTGCCCTCCTTTTCCTGGTTGCAACATGTAATGCAGTATTGCCGAACCTGTCAGGAAGCATGACAAGGGCTGGATCTGCATTAAGAAGCAGCTTCACCACTTCACAGCTGGTTCCTTTTACAGCCATATGCAATGCTGTCTGCCCTTTCTTGTCATTCCTCCTAGCCAGTTGTGGATCTTTGCGAAGCAAAGCTTTCACGATTTCAACATGCCCTTGTCGAGCAGCTAAATGTAATGCATTCTTCCCGTTGGACCTCGGTATCTCGAGCGAGCTAGAATCTGTTGAAAGCAACACATTGACTACTCCGATATGGCCTCTTGTAGCAGCAGAAATAATAGGAGTTGCATTTGATTGGCCAACTGTTTTACTCAGTCGTGGATCGTGGTTTAACAATACCTGGACGATGGCTGCAAAAGATACTTTCTGAGTTTAACTGAAACTACATCATGCGGATGTTCATGAAGGTACGACACCGAATCTTGGTAAAAAAACGTCAACCTATCTTATTAAAAACTATAACAGAATCATCCAAATCATGCTTGCTTGCTCAAAATTTATTGGGGTCCCTAGTTTCTTAAAAGAGTTCTTATTTCTACTGAAATTAGTCAATTATAGACTAGGCAGCACTCAACTGAAAATGTGGCACGATTTAAGGAAAGTAGGATCCATATTTCTTGATTGAATGTCTACACTATCCTTCAGTCCATTTATTGAAAAAGCAGCAGAACATGAGCTTCAAAACAAGAATGAAGCAATAGATTAGTGGATCCACAACGAAAATTGGTCGATCAGGACTGTTGGAATGGTACGAGTTCGTGGATTACTACTTTCCCAATATGATTATGCAATGAAAACTCAATTCAACAATAAATACACGCAGCAAAACCTGTCATGAAGGACAAACTTGGAGTAACAAAAATGACAGAAACAAAAGAAAGAAGCTTATATTGGAGCAGTAAGATACCTTCATGACCTTGACTAGCAGCAATATGAAAAGGATCAAAACCAGACCTATTCTTCATAGTCATGCCCTCCTCTGTGGAATACTGCAACAGCTCCTTCACAATATCTAAATGCCCCTTCTCGGCAGCAGTAAACAACGGCGTCTCCCCCAACTCATTCACCTCATTCACAATAGCAGACCTTATCTCTGCAACCTCAGCATCAAAATCTGCTCCACTCAGAGTTCCAACCATCTGAGCATCAATTTCACCCAAAATCTGTCTCACAGCAGTCAAATCACCCCTCTGCACCGCCAAATGCAGCTCAGTGTCATTGTGTCTGCCTGTCACCTGCTTCACATACTTCTTCTTATCGAACCTCTTCCCAGAATTGGATAAAACCAGAGACTTACTGGAGTTCGATACGAGCAACGTCTTCCCTGAACTGGACAGCACCAAACTCGGCGTCGTCGGAGAAGGCGGAGGCTGCAGCTCATACAGACAGCTAGTGCTGGACGAAAGCCGCAGCCCTGACTCCAGGTCCCTCACGCCTAGTACCAAAAAAAAAAACCACAAGAAGATTCAATCAAAGTCATTCCTATATCCTAAATAATAACAAATGAATATAATGTTGTGCCCTAAAATCCGCAATGGGCAATGCGGTAACCGTAGCATCAAAATGAATGCAACTTCTTGCTATTCATCAATACCATTAAACCATAAAGCAATTAAGAAAAAGGAAAAAGAACGAAATTAAACGCCAATCTCAATCATTCTTCCAACCAATGCTGATATCGATAATGCAAGAAACAGCAAAACAATCACAAAAGCCACATTGCTCTAGTACCTTGACGTTCGAATTTCTCAGGAAACTCGTCGATGAATCGGCGTATAACAATCATTTCAGCACCAAAAAAGTTCTAAAAAGAGAGAGAGAGAGAGAGAGAGAGAGAGAGAGAGAGAGAGAAAACGAGTAAGAACAAATGGAATTGATTATAAACAAAGAATACCTGTTTTGATTCCAAACCCCATGGGTGAAATTCAAGGAAAGCCAACCCTACAAAATCACCATTGTTAGAAGAATTTTATTTAGATTTCTATGAAGAAGGAAAAGAGATTTCATGGACATTCAAAAAGAGAGGGAAGATCGGGGGAACGAAGGCTTCACCGATGAGGGTAGAGAGAGAGAAGAGAGAGAAATTGGGCGCGAGGTTTCGGCTCTTGAAATAGACGACGAAGGCGAGCTCATAAAAAAAAAAAATAATAATAAAATAAAAAAAAATGAAGCTGGTGGGGCCCACATTCAAATTCGCCACGTCAGATTTTTCTTTTCTTTTCTTTTCTTTTTATTTGTCCGTTCCTTGTGGGTTGAATTTTCCCGCGGGAATATAAACAAAACTATTTTCCAACTGTCACATTATCTTTAAAACTCAATTTCGATTTGTTTTTTTTTTCTATTAATAATATTATTAAGTTATTTAAATTAAATTTATTATCATTTTTTTAATTGCTCCATATTATACTTTTCAAATTGCATTGAACTACACAAAATTGGGTTAATTTATAATATTTATGTTCTTCAAGGGTTTGACTGTAAAAATCAAAAAATATTTAAGGACTTCACTGCAAAATGCCCTAAATTTTGGGGAGAAATTGACCAAATTTCATGGGTCAAAAAGTGGCACTTCATGGTTTAGTATTTGACAACTCTTTGTCAACTCATCCTAGCTCGTTACAGCTCGATTAATTTAAACATTATATTTTTTTCTTTCTAAAAGTTATAATATAGAATATAAAAAAATTATAACCTTAAATCGAACCATTACTTGAAAATAAATAAAATAAAAAATATATATTTTAATATTTTAATCGTCCATCAATGATTATCTACCAACCTTTTAATATTACTTTAAAAAGTTCACGACTATTTTTGAAACGTTGTATTAATAATAAATTTATTTTTAAAATTTTTTAAAAAATTAAATGTATTTTTAAAATTCTTTAAAAAGTTTTAAAATATTTTTTAAATTACAAGAAAAAAAAAGTTTTATTGGTATTTTTTAAGTTCTTAAAAAATTCCAAAAGTTTTTTTTTTAAATTTAAAAGTATTAATGAAAATTAACAAAAAAAAAATTACAAGCTATTTTTTTATTTATTTTAAAAATTAAATAATATTTTAAGAAAATTAATGAAACTTTAAAATATATATATTTTATCCATTTAAAAAAATAAGGAATACTTTTGAACGCAAGGTAGAAGACGATGACCTTTTTCCAGAGAGGAGAAAGGGCTCAAAGCCCCCCTCCACCATAACCGACCATTCAGCTTTCACTGCAACAATTTTTACAGGCAAGCTTTGATCCGATCCGATCCGATCCCATTAAAAGCTCCAAAGCCCATGATCACCGCTAGCATCTCAACCATGGCGTAAATGCCTCTCGACCCACCAACGCTCATTCTCTCCCCATTAAATATAACCCATTTCTCGGAACTCTGCCCCGACAGTCAAGATGGAATCCTTACCCTACGCCCACGTTGATTCGAGCCTTCGAGCCCTCGCCGGTCAGGCCGAGGGCTTTGGCCGTTCTGCCATTGGTGGTCTTTATGGCTCTGTTTATTGTGTCACTAATTTAGCAGGTCGTATTTTCTTTATCCCATTTTTTTATGTATTTGGTTTGATTGTTTGATGTTGGGATTGGAATTTAATTAGTTGTTGAGACTTTCTTACATTAGGCACATGAATGATCTCTAAGTTCTCTGTTGTTTGGCTTTGTTTTTGGTTATTTTCCCTTTTTTGTATGCTTTGTTAGGCGAGTGGGGGGAAGAACTGAAGTTCTTTTTGAGAAATCTAGCAATCATAAGGGCTAGGGAGTTGGATTTTGGATTCTGCATTCTTTACCTATGCCTTGTTGAGATGTATTCATGAGTTTGTGAGATCCTACGTCGATTGGAGAGGGGAACGGGTATGGAAATCTCTCCCTAAGGGACGTGTTTTTAAAATTTTGAGGGAAAGTCCTAAGAGGACAATATTTGTTAGGGGTGGGCTTCGGTTGTTACCAATGGTATCAAAGCCATCAACTTTGAGCCCCAAAGGGGGAGGATTGTGAAATCCCACGTTGATTGGAGAGGGGAACGAAACATTCCTTATAAGAGTATGGAAACCTCTATGTGATATCCTACATCGGTTGGAGAAGGGAACGAAACATTCTTTATAAGGGTGTGAAAACTTCTTTCTAGCAAACGCATTTTAAAAACCTTGAGGAGAAACCTAGAAGAGAAGACCCAAAGAGGACGAAACATTCTTTATAATGGTGTGGAAACCTCTCTCTAACAGACGCGTTTTAAAAGCCTTGAGGGAAAATTCAGAAGAGAAAACCCAAAGATGAGAATATCTGCTAACGGTGAGTTTTGACTGTACAAATGGTACAAAGCCTGACATCGGGTTGTGTGCCAACGAGGACGCTAGGCCCTGAAGGGTGTGAATTGTGAGATCCCACATCGGTTGGAGAGAGGAACGAAGCATTCTTTATAAAGGTATGGAAACCTCTCCCTAGCATACGCGTTTTAAAAACCTTGAAGGAAAACCTAGAAAAGGAAACTCAAAGATGACAATATTTGCTAACGGTGGGTTTGGGCTGTTACAAATGGTATCAAAGCCAGACACCAGGCGGTATGCCAATAAAGGACGCTAGGCCTTGAAGGGTGTGAATTGTGAGATCCCACATCAGTTGGATAGAGGAACGAAGCATTCTTTATAAAGGTTTGAAAACCTCTCCCTAGCATACGCGTTTTAAAAACCTTGAAAGAAAACTCGGAAGAGAAAACCCAAAGAGGACAATATCCGCTAGTGGTGGGTTTAGGTTGTTACACTCTCCCTAGCGGATGCGTTGGGTATCTGCTAGTGGTGGGCTTGAGTTGTTACATATACACCGTATACATTACTTCTATTTAGTTCTGTCTTTCAGTTCTCTAAGAAATCTTTACATCAGTACTTTCTCATTGTTGTAGATGATGGTCCGGGATCGCTTAGGTCCGGGTGTCGTATGAAAGAGCCCCTTTGGATTATCTTTGAAGTTTCAGGCACAATTCACTTGTCGACATTTCTTAGTGTGTCATCGTATAAAACTGTAGATGGTCGTGGACAAAGGATAAAATTCACAGGAAAGGGATTGAGACTGAAAGAATGTGAGCATGTGATCATTTGCAATTTGGAGTTTGAAGGTGGTAGAGGTCATGATGTTGATGGAGTTCAAATCAAACCCAATTCAAAGCACATATGGATAGACCGTTGCAGCCTCCGAGACTATGATGATGGGTTGATTGATATCACCAGAGGAAGCACAGATATCACTATTTCTAGGTGATAGCAAGCTTCATCTAAGAGCTTTCTTGGTGCCTTAACAATCTAACATTGTGTTTATCTATAGGTGTCACTTCTCACAGCATGACAAGACGATGCTCATCGGAGCTGATCCATCCCACGTCGGCGATCGATGCATTCGTGTCACTATTCACCACTGTTTTTTCGATGGTACTCGGCAACGGCATCCTCGTGTTAGATTTGCTCAAGTGCATCTATACAATAATTACACCAGAAACTGGGGGATCTATGCTGTCTGTGCTAGTGTAGAATCACAGGTCTTGTTGATTTCACTTACATTTTAGTTTGAACTTCTCCAAAGATCACTGTGATTTGAGTTTGTTGCTTGCATTTTGAATCAGATATACTCTCAGTGCAACATATACGAAGCAGGAGAGAAAAAGGTGGCATTTCGATATCTAACTGAAAAGGTAAATTTGTTCTTTAGATTATGTCTTTAATCTAATCAATACGTGATAAGATTGGGAAACTTAAAAGGATAAGGGCGTCTCTGAGATCCTACATCGGTTGGAGAGAGGAACGAAGCATTCTTTATAAGGGTGTGGAAGTCTCTCCCTAATAGACGTGTTTTAAAAACCTTGAGGGGAAGCCCGAAAGTGAAAGCCCAAAGAGGACAATATTTGTTAGCAGTGGGATTGAGTTGTTACAAATGGTATTAGAGCCAGGTTCTGAGCGGTGTGCTAGCGAGGACGCTGAGCCCAGAAGGGGGTGGACATTGGGCGGTGTGCCAGCGACGACGCTGGACCCTGAAAGTGGCGGATGTTTGTAACAGCCCAAGCCTACCGCTAACAGATATTGTCCTCTTTGGGCTTTTTCTTTCGGGTGTCCCCTTAATGTTTTAAAACACGTTTGCTAGAGAGAGATTTCCACACCCTTATAAAGAATGTTTCGTTCCCCTTTCCAACCGATATGGGATCTTACAATTTACCCCAATCGAGGTCCAGTATCCTCGCTGCTAGTCATTTCTCTCTCCATCGAATGCCGTAGCACCTTATGTCCTGACTAACTACTAAGACCCACATGATGAAATCACTTACACACATCATGTATCCGTTCCCGCTCGCCTAACCTCCTTTCTGTGATATTTGATAACAATCAATGGCCTATTGTCTCTCTCTCTACTTGTTTGTCTGGCCCTACATCTTTCTCACTGTCTCTGTAAGATCCCACATCAGTTGAAGAGAAAAACGAAGCATTTCTTATCAAAGTGTTGAAACCTCTCCCCAACCACTAACAGACTCGTTTTAAAACCATGAGTCTAACGACGAGATGTAACAAGTCAAAACAAACAATATTTATTAGAGGTGAGTTTAGACTATTACAAGCTTTTGTTCATGCTTTCATTGCGCTCATTCATGACACACTAGTCCTCCAATGATTGGTTCATCCTTAAAAAGGACACATTCAAAAACAAAATGCCAACAACGGTACTAAACTGGAACCATGGTTGATATATGTCTGATATTATGTTCAGGCAGCAGACAAGGAAGAGCCATCAAGTGGGTGCATATGGTCCGACGGAGACTTGTTTGTAAATGGCACACAAAGCGGGCTGTCGGCGCCAACCGCCGGACCCAGCTCCTTTCATCCCTCACAACATTACACTGCCTGGACAGTGGAACCTCCAACGGATGCTCTGAAACAGATCCTCCAACTTTGTACTGGACGCCAAAACATCCAAAGCCCCACTGATCTGCCTCTTCTACCTTAGAAAATTATACAAATTACAATTTTGGTCCCCCAATTTTTATCTATTTTCATTTTCAAATTGTATCTCGTATGGTTCGAGTTTGGTAGTCTATATTAGTCGAGTTATTAAGTCATACGAACACCCCTCAAATCTAAGCAGGTTAATAAAACAATAATTTAATAGAATTTATTTTTTATTTTTGTACGGAAGGAATTTAATTCAGGAAAATAAAAAATAAGTTACATACAATTAATGTTGTCTATCTATTCCAACATGGTGTCGTGGTGTAGTTGGTTATCACGTCAGTCTAACACACTGAAGGTCTCCGGTTCGAGTCCGGGCGACGCCAATCTTTTATTCTTTTTTAATAGGAAAATTTAAAACTACGGCTATAGTTTTATTATTTATAGTACATACTGGTGAAAGAGTTTTGCTCTTATCTTAAATTACTGTCGTTTGGCTGTTTGAGGAGCATTAAATATGTGGGCTGTCATTTAAAACTACATGTCGTTCACAAGTTAACCCATTAAAATGTCGTGACCAAATTTCCATAATGAATTTTTACCTCATTTATTATTATTATTATTATTTAAAAATTAATAATTGGTTGTTTGGAATATTTTATTTTTATTTTAATTTTATTCATAACCGTTGAGGACTGACGGAGTCCAAAATTAAATTTGTGGAACAGAGACTGTCCCCACTGTTTTTAAATGTTCACATTTTATTACCATAAATTCTTTACCTTACTCCCACCTGCCCTCTCTCTCTCTCTTAATTTTTTACTCAAAATTGCAAAAAATAAAAAAATAATAATAAATTATATATATGTTAAATTACAAATTTGGTAGAAATTTAAATTTTAGTCCATTAATTTTTTTTAATTTATTAATATTATTTAAGCATTTAAAGTAATATTTAGAGCTTTCTTATTTTTTTAAATATATATATTGGGAATGGGAAAGGTAGGCACGGAAAATTTTGCAAATAAAAACAAATATTAATATTAATTTATTTAAAAATATAAAAATAAGATTAATTGTTTAAACCTGCACACTGCAGACTCGTGATGCAAACTGGTTCCATTTATTTATTAAATTATACACTAATTTTTTTTTTTTTAATAATATTAAGAATTTTGAATATAATATATAATTTTTTGAGTTATGAAATTTACCTCTCCCTTTTTACCACAACAGTAAAATCTCGGTTTCTCTCTCTTAATACGTTAAAAAAAAAACAGCTTATTTGTTGTCTCTCTGAACCACAAACACTTTCGGTTTCACGGTTTTGAGTTATCCAAAAATCTCATCATCACATCATGAAAACCATCAACCTCTTGTGCGCCTCCCAAGCCTCCACCGCCGTCTCTCTTCCCACGGCGGAGCAACCCTCATCTACCCCCGCCGTCGGCAGAGCCATCGACCGCCACAACCCCATCATCGCCGACGGCAGAAGATCAGTCACCACTTCCAGAACTTTCCCCAACCCTCCATGCTCTTCCCAATACTCACCCATCAATCCTCTCCCTTACCACCAACTCCACCCCGCCGCCTCCGCCGCCGCCACCCCGAATCTCGCCGCCGACCAGATCCGCTCCGGCGGCTCTGCAACAACTCATAAGGGTCTGAAGAAGAAGAAGAAGAAGGGTTCCTCTATTATTTCAACTGACTTTGTCAGGTTGGTCTTCGATCCTGTCGATTTCCTTTTAATTAATTTTTGGAATTTATATTTAATTTATTTATTTATTTTTTTTAATTATAATTAATATGGAAAATTTAATTCTGAATAATTGGAATATATAATGATTTTTATTTTTTGATTTTACGAGTTAGGTGGAGTTGTGCGAAGCCTAGTGATTTGGCTACACCACCTGGCTCGATGCGATACCTTTTGAACGACAAGTCGGTTCGTGATGGGTCGACGGATCGGCTTTCCACTTCCATCCTTTCAAGCCAAACTAACAACAAGCCTGATTCTGGAACTGAAAATCGGGACGAATCTAAACCAACGGCTGAGATTTTGTTGGAGGACGACTGCAAATCATCTCCACCGTCCAATCACGTTAGTAATTTTCACCCATCTTTATATATATATATATGTATATATTCAATTTATGTTTAATTTTAAAAATATTAAATAAGTATATAAATTTTTATGATTTTTGTAATTTTAGGACACGGATTTAAAAGGTCATTGATTTTTGTATTTCTTTTTTTAAAAACTGTCAAACCGTGCCACGTAGTGATCTTGACACGTTCACGATTAGTTTTACGGAAAACTCAAGCCTCAAATATTTTTTTTTTTGTCCGGCTTTTGTGCTTTCGTTGGATCTTAGGCGAGGTTTGTTTTCGCCAACGGAACATCACTTATGCGGAATTCAAGTTTGTTTTGGCCACACACGCTACCTGCATGTGCATGTTCAATCGTCTTCGACCTAATCGACTTGCCTCTACACTAGACTAAGTCATTCTGCTCGGTCTTGTCTCTACTCACGACTAAAGTCTCTTAATGCAACGTCACATCCAATATCATTTTGGTTCTCAATCAACATGGTTCTGGTATCTTGGCGTCATCTCAAGTCACGGGGTGTCGCGTAATTTACTCAATCATATTATCGAAAATGGGCCCTAATCCACGTATTCATAAGGGCAACTTTTGTAATTAAAAAAAAGGAATTCAATGATTTTGGAATCTAATTGTTTAAAGAAAAAAAAAAAAGGAATCTTTTTTATTTATGTTTTAATTAATGTGATCTCTGATTCTCAGGTTGTGGTTTTGAGGGTATCATTGCATTGCAGAGGCTGTGAAGGAAAACTAAGGAAACATCTTTCCAAAATGGAAGGTAACCAATTAAAAAAAATTATTATTATTATTATTATTTAAATTAAAATTTAGATTTTTGCCACGTTTTCGTGTAAATTCGTCGCTATAACCCTAATTCGTTTAAAAATGTAGGAGTGAACTCGTTCAATATAGATTTTGCAGCAAAAAAGGTGACGATAATGGGAAATATAACACCCGAGGGTGTGTTGGAAAGTGTATCGAAGGTAAAAAATGCTCAGTTTTGGCCATTTGCCGATCCGATTTCAAAACCTGATATGAATCCTCGACAAAATGTACCCGTTTGATCATTATTTTATTTTGAGTTATTTTCTTTTAAATTTTAAGTTTATTGTTTAATAATGTAATTGGTAGAAATGCTATGACAATCTCAGCCATTATTTGAAAATATTATTAATTGATACCTTAGTTTTGTTCACAAGCTTAGTTTAGAAATTGATTAATTAGGAAATTAAAAAGGAAACAACCTATTTTCGTATATAATCTATTAAAAATAATTGATAAATATATTATTTTTTCAAAAAAATAATACAAATTTTATAATAATTTTAAAAAATATATATTAAAATTAAATTCCATTTTAATTAAATGACAGCAGGAGTTCACGTGATGCGATACAGGCCGTTGAGATGTGGAATAGTTCACTTCTTGGGGCCCACCTTCCTTATCCGTCAAGCTTGTTTGGACCATTCCCCATATCATTGCCCTAAGAATAATAATACCTTAATTTCAAACTCACATACTCAATAATAATAATTATATATAAAAGATTTAAAAGAAAACGTTCGTCTTTTAAGTTGTAGGATAGGGATAAAAGCAGTCATTTCCGATGAGCTTTGATGAAGGACCGTGTAAACATTCTCATTGTTGGATGATGAATGTCCCACATTGGCTAATTTAAGAAATGATCTTATAATCAAATAATATTTTCTCCATCGGTATGGGGCCTTTTGGGAAGTCCAAAGTAAAGCCATGAAAACTTATGCTTAAAGTGGACAATATCATACCATTGTGGAAAGTCGTGTTCATCTAACATGGTATTAGAGCTAACCACTAGTATCGATCCTAACAACTGGTATTAGAGTCATGCCCTAAACTTACTCGTGCCAATAGATTGGTAAATCCTCAAATGTCGAACAAAGAACTTCAAAAGAAAAAGAGTCGAGCCTCGATTAAGGGGAGGCGTGCTTTGTTCGAGGGGAGGTGTTGGATAATCAATATCATACCATTGTGGAGAGTCGTGTTCATCTTAGGAATATGCGAGAACTATAATTTTATGATCCTAATCTCACTTGGGTATTGAAGCATGAACTTAAGAGAGGAATCTGAGTATTAAAACATCAAAATAAAAAATAAAGCACAAAGTAAGCAGATTTCTGAGAGGGCACACCTGGATAAACCAACCACAATGGCAGAAATTCATGAGAACTTTAAAGCATCAATCAACCAAATGGATCTCACACAGATTAAGGAACAGATTCTTTTATGATCCTGGAAGAAATACGTAGGCCCCTTTGAGCAATTTATAGGTCAATCCAGCCTTTGCGGCATGGTACTTGATCATATTGTTTTCAATGGCCTGTAATTATAGAGTTGGGGGTACCATATGCATAATCTAGACCAAATTCAAAGATCACAAAAGTTTATTCTTGCGCTAATTTATGTACATCTCTAAAACTAATTCTAGGAGAGAACCAACAATCGCAAGATATTACTGTCTAAAGTGGAATGTCACCACAATTTGAGTTCATGATCTTTATGACATAACCATTGTACCAAGTCATGATTGATTAGATCACATATTTTAGGAAGGATGCCATAAAGCAATGATATCTGTGGTGTCGAGCACCATTCCGTACTCTACGAAGAGAATTCTTGCATCCTAATTCGAATACGAAGAGACCTCGAAGAACCCAAGGCCTTGGAGGACTCTCCCAAGCATCCCAAGGGCCATCCTGGATGCAAATGCCATGAAAAATTGAGAATCCATACCCTAAAAGACATCTTAAACTACAACTTGTCCTTTTAACCCCATTGACATACCAATCCCCTTAATTTGAACCCACAAGATCTCATCAAGGATTTTCAGCTAAACCTTTCCACCGAAGAAAATTGAATTCAAGAGATTGAAGAACCCCCAAACATCTCAAGGACCGTCCACAGGGTGAAGGGAGAAGGGGTGGATTCCATCAAAATTTAAGATATCGTGAATTACAACTTCTCCCTTGAACTACTAAACTCCAACACTGTGAGATCCTACATCGGTTGGGGAGGAGAACGAACCATTCTTTATAAGGGTGTGGAAACCTCTCCTAGTAGACACGTTTCAAAAACCTTGAAGGGAAGCCCGAAAGGGAAAACCCAAAGAGGACAATATCTACTCGCGGTGGGCTTAGACTGTTACAAACACCCCCCACCAAACACGACTCTATTCGTATTGTCAAATATTGCTTCAATAATCATCATGTTGGTAGAAAAATACTTGGGTGAATAAGTGAAAGAAACTCAGTTTCTCATAGATTTTCAGGAATGCCAAACATAAGTATAATCAGTATTTCTCCAAATGAGACTCGATTGAAAGATTCAGACAATCATACAACTTCAGACAAAATTTAGATATCTAACACCACCCTAATGAATACCAAACCACTAAAAACTAACAAAAATGAATCCATTTAGAACAGAAGTGAAGAGTGAAGAGATTACTCATACAGAAGCAGCAGATAAGCACTCGTCTCAGCTCTTCAAACCAGCTTTCTCCTTCTCTAATTTCTGAGCAAAAAGCTTTGTTGCAAACATGTTTTCATCAAAGTACTCTTTGTAAGGATGGTTCTTTGGAACAAGCCTCCTAAATTTCTCAAACTGTTTCTCAGCCTCCTTATTCTTCCTTAAAAGAGTATATATGATCCCCTGACAGAGATATGGCCTAAAATCCTTTGGTTCCTCCCTCACAAGTTCATCATAAGCTTTCAATGCATCAAAATAGCTCCCCTTCATTACCTTAATTTGCGCAAGCAAGAGCTTGAAATCCCGGATAATTGACTTGTCATTTTGCTTCTTGCATTTCTCCATTGCCTCTTCGATCCTTTTAGTAACGTCCTTCAATGAATTATCGTTCAATTGCTCTGATACCATCACAAGGCCATGGTAGGCCTCAACACGAAATGGGTCTTCCCTTAAAATCTCTTCAAATTCATTTCTAGCCAATTCGAGCTGCCCCGCATAGCTACGGACATTGGCTCTTAGCAAAGGCAACTCACGGTCATTGGGCTCAAGTTCGATTAAACGGCTTAGGGTTTCAATTGCTTCAGGAAGTTTACCTGATTTTACATTCTCCTCAACGAGGGATCGAAGGGTTTCAGCACCACTCGAATCATCTGTTGGTTTCTCTTCTACAACGCTCTCATTTTCCTCATGCGCCGTCGATTCATCAGTAGACTCCATCGTCTCCGGCGCCACCGGGACAGCAACAGCAACAACACGTCGATGGTCGAAGCGAAGGAAGTAGAATGCTGCAGCAGCGGCAACAGAGATGCAAGCAGTTTTAAGAAACCCTGACAACAGGCCGCTATTCGTGGTCTCGGAAATGGAAGATTTAGAGTTCCGAGAGGGTTCGTCAGAGGTCGATTGAGAGGATGAGGCTTTAACAGACAACGACCTGAAAGACGAACGGAGACGAGTCGGCGGCGTATGAGCGAAGGAGAGAGAAGATATGGGTTTAGGGAACGACGGAAGGCGGTGGCTGAAGGAAAGAAGTTGTTGAGAAGGATGATGACGGTGGTGAACTGTAGGAAGAGACTCCATGGCTGTTACCTCTGTATGCTCTGTAGCGATTTTCAGGTCATCTCTGACCCGGAGGTTTTAGAAGGTTTAGCTCTCTGCCAAAAGGCCCAAATCTCAACCCTTCAACTCTATTTGGGCTTTGGGCCCATTTCAAAATTCCCTAAATTAATTTTTTTAATTTATAAATAATTAGTTTATTAATCTATTTATTTAAAATAAAAAAAACATTAAATCTCAATAATATTTTTCACCACGGTAAAATTTAAGTTTTAAAATTTGGTACTCGACTAATCAATTATTACTTTAATTTAATTAGAAGCCATAATGATAATAATGATGCCATTAAAATAAAAAAGTTACCCCATATTAATCTTAAAAGTTAAAATGGGTAAAATATGAAAGTTACTTGAACTAAGCAAAGAAACAACTTTCACGTTTAACACTTTTTTCATTGATAATTCATCGTTTTTTTCATGTGAATTCTACATTTCAGGATGTTCTGTCCTATGTCGAATGCCACCGAACAGTAAAAAACAACTTGCTTCATCATATTTTATGGTATTCACGAAGTGATGGTAGGTGAAATAGTAGAATTAGGGGTAGATCGAAGCGATTGCAGCAAAGAATTTTGAATAAAAGACGAAATAATAATAATCATGACGATCACGTTAACCTAAAGAGTGAGGTTCCTAAAAAAAAGTGAAAGCACGGGAATGCTTAGAATAATAAAAAAATATTTAATAGATTCTTGGATTTTCAATTTTATGTCCGATTTTAAAAACGTTAAATATGTCATTGAGTTTTTAATTTTACGATTAATATATTATTGAAATATTTAGCTTTAATAACATGTTGGGCTCGAGACCCAACTCAACTTCTCGCTCCAAATAGCCCGTGATCGTCTTTTAACGCGTAGTTGTATTAGTGAACTAGGAAAGAAACCTCTTATTGTCCTTGTGGCAAAATATATGATCAATTTTGAAGAAAGTAGCTCGATTTAGTCAATTTCCATATACTTTTTTTAGATGGAACCCTTTTACTCATTGTATGTAAAGATAAGATTCACGAAAATGAGGGAAAGAAGTTGTCATTATTGTACTACGAAGTTCATAAATGGTACCGATTTTGTCACAAAAAGCCTTCAAACCTTCTTCGTGGTATCAAACCCACGTGTTCTTCATGTTCATGTCTAGTCCCTATAATATATTTAAATTATACGATCTCTTAGTCTCGTCAGAGAAAAAAATATATATTTACGATACGCATTCAGATCCCGATAAAATTATAAGTTTTTAAAAAAAGCGAATAGAGTTAATTTTTTTTAAGGAACGAGGCGGAGGCGGCGGCGGTGGCGGCGACAGCGAAGGTTGAGGGTAGTCTATACCAAGTGGGTTTATTATTTGGTCAACATTATTCCTAGCCAACAAATGCCTCGTCATTATCCGAGCTGGAATTTAGGCCACGTGGCAAAATAAAAAACATTTTTGACGTTCCACTTACCATTACATTTGGCATCAAGCACGTGTCTTCTTTTTTTTTTAATTTAGATAAAAAGAAAAATACAGGTGGCAATTATTGATTGGCTCAGACTGTCTTAATTTCACTGGAAGGAAAACAAAGAAAATAAAAATAAAACTAAAAAAGGAAATTCCATTTAAATTACTACACCTCCGACAAGGTCCAATCAGCAAACGATAGCAATACATTAAAAAAAGAAAATTGCAGCATGCTGCCACGTGTAGCCACGTTTCCCCACGTGTCAGCAAGATATCCTAAAATATCTTCACTCCCCTCAAATTATCCCATCGACTCCTCCCTTACCCAACGCCGCTGTTCCATTCACCTACGATCCTTAAAAACGGCGTCGTACAAAGGCATGTTCTTGTTTTATCTTATTTCATATTTTTTTATTAATTTCCATCCACCATCACCACCGCTTGTCTACCCATCTACCTACCCGACGTCGTATTCCCCGAATCCAGCAAGTTGAAATCCGACGTGTCGGACGAATTCCCATCAGCAGCCCTCGTCGTAACGTCACGTCGTTTCTTCTTATACGCTTCGAAGAACTCCTTGTTCTCCTTCTCCAGTTCATTCCACACTGCACACATTTTACAAAATTAAAAAAAAAAAAAAAAAAAAAAAAAAAAAA
>NC_036647.1:4880295-4882107 GCF_002806865.2 Cucurbita pepo subsp. pepo
TAAAAAAAAAAAAAAAAAAAAAAGGAGTCGAAGTCCGTGCACATCACGTGAGAGAAAACGAACCGGTGGAAGTGATGACCGGTTTGATATTGGCATGTTTGGAGAGAGCTTCCATGCACTCTTCTTTGTTCATGTTGAAAATTATACACTGTTCGATCAGGTGATGCACCTACACCACAATAATCATACGCCCGCACATCATCCGTCCGTTAACGAAATTTAAAGAGATAAATAAAATAAAATAAAATAAAATAAAAAGAAATACCATGTGGATGTATGAAGCAGAGGGGTCGTCTTCCATGGGGGATATGATTCTGTTTGGAGAGAGAGAAAATGCGAGAAAGTGAAGGGAAAATCCGAGAGAAAATTTTGTGGGTGGGAAAGTGGAAGGGGGGGTTGTATTTAAATATATATATATATATATATATTAATAATAATTATCAAGTGGTGGATTTGATGGGAAAAATTATATTATTTAATCGAATTAAAAATTAAAAAAGGAAAAGGAGGGACAACGTTATTGGGAGTGGGGCCCACTGCCCACGTGGGAGGAAGGCTAGGATTGGTTGAGAGAGGATTAGAAGAGATTGTTACGAACCAAAATCTTCTATAGCGTTTGTCGCTTACGTGGCTACAGTATTCAACCTCCACGTGACACATGGGCCCCCCCTGGTCCTGATTGGGCCTCACACGACGGATGATTGACTTGGCCGTGGATTTGCCTTGCCGTTCAGACTGCCACCTCTGCCTACTGTCCGACCCGACGATCACCCTCCGTTCTTTCCACGTCGGATCACATATCCCTATATATATATATATATATATATTTTAAATGTATAATTTATTAGAAAAATATAAATGTCACCAAAAAAAATAATGACAAGGTTAACCTAATTATTGGTGCCATTCTCAAGGCTTCATTTTGATTATTATTTCTTTTTTTAAAATTTTAAATAATGGTATTTAAAAAAAATAGCTAAAAATTCTAAGAAATAAATCAAATGTACTATTTATATAATAATTAAACTAAAAGTATATTATTGTAACTTTTTTTAAAAATTAAATTTAAATATTTAGAAATATAAAAAAAATCGAAAAAGTAGAAAGTGAATTGAAGGACCTAAATTAAATGGATAACATTAATGTCATAAATGTCCCCACCCACGCAATTATTTATTTTTATTAAAAATAAATAAAATAGTCATTATTTATTTTTATTAAAAATAAATAAAATAGTCATTATTTAAATAAAATAAAATAAAAAAACAAATAATCCAAAAATTCAATAGGAAAATGACATTTTATAATTTAGGGTAGAAGCCAACGTAGTCCTCGGATTTAATTGTCATTTTCCATCAATATTATTATTTTTTTTTCTTTTTTCTTTTTTTCAAATAATACGTACGGTTCCATTTCTCCCAATTTTGTAATTTCATATATACTAATTTAAAATTATATAATCTCTTTTTATTTATTTATTTTCTTTTACTTTTTTTACACTTGAAAATAACCGTTTAAAATTCGCGAATTATTATTATTTTTAAATGATATTATAAATCATGACAAATTTAATATTTTTTGTTTTTAAATAATATATTATTATTAATACACGTGCATGCACATTGTTTGTATGCTTCAAATATGAGCAAAAGAGGTATATTCAAATTTAAATATTTTTTTTTATTAAATTTCTATTTTTGAATTTGCTACCATATTACTTTTTGGTTGAACTACCTTTGTTTGTTCAATATTTATTTATTTATTTATTATTATGAATTATTGACTTTATGTTTAATTAAATTTGTATTATAA
>NC_036647.1:4882654-5027511 GCF_002806865.2 Cucurbita pepo subsp. pepo
TTTTTTTTTTTTTTTTCCATTTTCTTCCAAAACAAACTAATAATCTTAAATTTTAAATTCACACCTTCAACAAAAACTTTGTGCATTTAGTATTGTTTTTTTTCAATACCCATCAATTTCTTTCCAAACACGAGTGCAGAAAAGACAAGACGATTAGGCTAAAGAAAAGGAAGTACGTCCAGCAACTGTGGTTAACAGTGATGAGAAAGAGCCGACAATCGAAAATTACGATCTGAATAAATATTTCACTTAAATGTCCGTTTTTCAAGATCTCGAGAAACCATTAGATTAATGAATCTGGCTGAAAAACTATCCTTAATCAAACCATTCCCTTTGCATCACGTAAATTATACATTCAATTCACACAATTTTTTAAATTGTTTTTTTATTCGAAAGTATATTACAAGCTAATAATTGCAAACACTTATTCGTAAAATTTAATTTATTCCCTAAATATAATTATAAATAATTATGTTTTTTAAATTCACGTGCTCTCATCTTAGTAGATATTGTCGAGCTTTCCATATCTTTAGAATGTTTTGTTTCTTTCTCTAACCAATACGAGATCTGACAGTCCACCCACTTAAGGGTTCCAATGTCTTAGTTGGCATACCACGCTCTGTCTAACTCTGATACTATTTGTAACCGCTCAAACCCACCACTAGCAAATATTGTCCATTTCACTTCTGAGTTTCCTTTCAAAATTTTAAAACGTGTCTGCTAGGGAGAGGTTTCCACACACTTATAAAGAAAATTTAGTTTCACCCTCCAACTACGCGTGCCGTGACGGGGTACATTGAATAATTAATGTAAACTTTTGTCATAAACTTAAACTAGTACACATCACTTTCAATGAAACACAGTGTTTATGAATTGGAGATATTCCAAAAATGGGCAAGCAATTCCAAACTCAATCACATGCCTTCCTATTATCAACTTAGAATCTTTCCAAAGATCTTCAAATTCTCAATGCTAATTAAAATATATTGAGATTAATTTATGCGGTTGGGTGAAAATTAAATTTGTGTTTTTTGTGGACCAAAATGCAAAAAAACAAAAAAGTAAAGGGGCTAGGACAAAAATTTAGAGAAAATTTGAGGGTAGGACGGTGAAAAGTGAGAAATATTCCGAACTCATTAGCCACCGAGAGATGAAAGCTATGGGATAGGGGTTGAAAATGGTTTATTTGACATATCATGGTTCAATAATTGTCGGGTTAGATCGTTTGCCTCGACTAGAGGTAATTTTATACCATATTACTTCAACTATACGTTTTACTACAGTTTCACTTATGCTAAATCTGTTATTCAATAATTGTCGGGTTAGATCGTTTGCCTCGACTAGAGGTAATTTTATACCATATTACTTCAACTATACGTTTTACTACAGTTTCACTTATGCTAAATCTGTTATTCTATCATGTGAATGATTGCAAATCATGTTTTTTTTATGGTGTGGATTGATCGACGTTGGAGGAATTTACTCTGGGATGTCGAAACGTCAATTTTCTCGGTGAGTAGTATTTGGTTTCTTGTTGGGTTGCAACTTCCCACATGGCACCTCGTGATTGGCCATGTATTTGGTGCAGCCGAGCTAGCTGGCAAATATTACTTGGTGTGGCAAGTTAGTTTATGGTTGTTGTTGTAACGACCCAACCCCTCTGTTAGCAAATATTGTTGTTTTTAGGCTTTCTATCAAAGTTCTTAAAACGTCGTACCCTTCTATAAAGAATGTTTCGTTCTTCTCCCCAACTGATGTGGGATCTCACAATTCATCCCTTCGAGCCCCAGCGTCCTTAGCACTCGTTCTCTTCTCTAATCGATGTGGGACCCACAATTCACCCTCCTTTGGGGCCCAGCATCCTTGTCGGCACATAGCCTCTTGTCCACCCCCTTCGGGACTCAACTTCCTCACTGACACATCGCCTGCCATTTGTAACGCCCCAATCCACCGTTAGCAGATGTTGTCCTCTTTAGACTTTTCCTTTAGGGATTCCCTTCAAGGTTTTTAAAACATGTCTACGGGAGAGAGATTTCCACACCCTTATAAAGAATGCTTCGTTCTTCTCCTCAATTGGTGTGGGATCTCCCAGATTTTGTCGTCCTCGTCTAAATAAATAAATTCATACAGAGAATTATTGAGCAAATTGTTTCTACCCTTTCAAGTTGCAATAACTCTTGTCAACCTCATACCAATCATATCCAATTTATGAATCTGAAAGAAAGTTGAAATCTTCACTCTCTTTCAAGTGTTCAACAAAAAATTTCAAGGTAGAACAAATTTCATCCTTTTGGTGGTGATTTTTGTCACCAGTTACAAAGACATGAACTTTGCTCCTAATTTCAATCCAACTGCAACCCGGAATTCTCTTCATCCCCTTCTCCTTCATTTCCCTTCTTAAGATCGACACGCTATGCCATTTCCCGGCTGCTGAATGCACGTTCGACATCATTACATACGACGAGACATCACTTGGATCCAAGGCCAGGATTCTTTGAGCTGCAAGCTCCCCAAGTTCCATATTCGAGTGAATTTGGCAGCCCCCAAGCAATGCCTTCCAAAACCCGATCCCTGGATCGAAAGGTAGGTCGCGTATAAACTCCTCTGCTTGTCTAAACTGACCTGAACGTGAGAGCAAATCGACCATACAAGCATAATGCTCGGGTTTTAACAAGCTGGGGTTCTCGAGTTTCGCCTGATTGAAATATGAATAACCTTCATCAACTAGGCCAGCATGATTACAAGCCCATAACAAGCTAAGAAGTGTCACTCCATTGGGTTTGCAGCCTGAAAAACTCATCCTCTGGTAGAAATCTATGGCTTCCTTTCCCCTACCATTTTGAGCATAACCACAAAGGACAGCATTCCATGAAACTGTATTTCTTTTGTCAAGCAATTTATTGAAAACCAACAAACTATCTTCCATACTTCCACATTTTGCATAAAAACTAATAAGTGAATTGCTCACGAACACGTCGAGATCGCCCAAGAACTTGATACCACAAGCATGAAAACTCCTCCCTATTCCAATGGAAGCTATATTAGCAGCAGCACATAAAGCACAAGGAAAAGTAGATTGAGTGGGCAAAAACCCTTCTCTGAGCATATCAATGAAGAGATGCACGGCATCTTCATTGTGTCCCTTTCGGCTAAACCCGCCAATCATCGCATTCCAGGACACGATGTTTCGCTCGGGCATTTCATCGAACACCCGGAACGCATCTTGAATCTTCTCGGTTTTCAAGTACCCAGAAATCAAACTAGTGTAAGAAACCACATTAGGCATCTTGATATCATCAAAAGCCCTTTGAGCTTCCTCAATGACACTCAACTTGACATACAAATCCAAAGCCGCACTACCAACAAACACATTAGAATGAAGGCCTATTTTTATGGCACAAGCATGAAGTTGCTTGCCAATATCAATGTCCCGGAGTGCCGTAGCAGAGTGAATCACAGTGCCAAAAGTGAACTCATTGGGCCTTAAATTTAACACAAACATTGCAGAAAATAGACCCAACGCCTCTTCGTGCTGATGCTGCCTTGCGCAGCGCCCAATCATAGCGGTTGCAGAAACCACGTTTATTTGAGGCATTTTGTCGAACAGTTGGCGGGCATCCAATTCACCGCGAGGAAATGGGGGTTTCTTGGATTGTTCAGCCGGAGTAACAACGGCGCCATGGGCATCCGCTTTGAGTTTGATCAATTGCCTACAAGATGAAGCATAAGATCTTCTCCATATGGGTATCATATGGCTGGGTTCTGAACTTGGAAGATTGGAGATCGGACCGACGAGCTCGAATCGCTATTGTTTAGCGGCAAGCACAACAGAGCTACTGTAAATTATTGAGCTTAGATCATCATCAGCTTAAGAATTCAGAAGATTTGAAGGATTCTGTACTCCATTAATGGCAGTTTTTGATACAATTTTCAAATGGAAGAAGAACCCAATTGCTTCAAAAGCTTATCTTCATGTCAAAAAATAAAAGAATATATTAATAGACAATAAAACATCGCGAAATTAAAAGAAGTTTCCTTAAAAAAATTCTATGAAAAATTAATCATTTAACTTAAATATTTCTAAAAATAGATTTAATTGAGATTTAAAACACTAAACTTAAAATGAAATTTAAATAATTATCCAAATATCTTTTTATATTTTTTAATTTATTTAAAATGCATCTAAAATGAAATTTAAGGAAGAAAATAATATATATATATTTTTTTATCCTTTTAAAATTTAATAATTACTTTTCTTTTTATTTTTTACTTTTAAAATATTGTATTTTTACCCTTAATTTATTGGTTTAATTTCAATTTAGTCTATGGACTATAATATTTAATTATTTAAAATAGTTAAAATAATTATGATCAAATTAATTTTTTGTCACTAATAAAAATAATTGAAGGATCCACTTTTTATTACTATTTTAAATTAATTAATTAATTAAAAGTTAATAATAAAAAATAGAGTACAAGTATAAAATCTATAATTTTAAGGACTAGATAAAAATTAAATTAAAAAAAATTAATATTTGAAATATAAGGGCCGAAGGAAAGATAAGCCCAAACCACGTGTTCTGAAATATGGGCTTGGCCGTTTTATGGCCCATGGCCAGATCAGCAACGACGACTCCTTTCCCCGTCGTATATGCTCCGACTTCTCTGTTGCGCTGCTTCTGCTCACCGAAGAGGGAAGTCTCTACTCCGACACCACAGGCAGCCATGGCCATAGCCGCCACCATTTCTCTTCCACTTACTTCTCCATCTCGACGCTCTCTCGCCTCAATTTCTTCTCTCCGATCGTCTGTTGCTTCCACGCTTCAACTGGATTCCTTTTCGAAGTATTCGGCGCGGAGAAGAAGCCCTAGGCTCTCTGTATCCGCGTCTTCCGCGTCTTCCGCTGGCCTTGAAGTTACAGAGAAAGCGCTTTCGTCTTCTTTTCTTGACCGGAGAGAGAGTGGCCTCCTTCACTTTGTTAAATACCATGGTCTTGGCAATGACTTCATCCTGGTAATGACTTTTTGAGTGTACTGCCTGATATGATTTTGTTTTGTTTTGATTTTCTTTAAATTGATTGTAAATGTTTGGTCTATCTATGGCTTATCTGTTGGAGCTTTGGATTTGAAATGGTGGAAGTCTGAAATCGGAACTTTGTAACTTAACTTTGCTACTCCAGTGATGTTAATCATGGAGAATCACATGGATTTTAATAAGAAACTAATTGGAAACTTTTTCTCGGCCAGTCTTCTCTTCATGCAGGATAGTTTTATTCATTCTCAGCTAATCAGTCTGCATTTTGGTATTAGTCTGATATTAATTGCAAGTGAGCTTGAATAGGTCGATAATAGGGACTCATCAGAGCCTAGGATCACCCCGGGGCAAGCTGCGAAATTATGTGATCGAAACTTTGGGATCGGTGCTGATGGAGTTATCTTTGCTCTGCCGGGCGTTAATGGTACGGATTATACCATGAGGATATTCAATTCCGACGGGAGTGAACCGGAGGTAATTAATTGTTTTCTTCAGAAATAATTTCCTGTTATTGTATTTCTATCGATTACGTCTGAGTCTGAATTTTTGTGCGCTTGTATCTTATAGATGTGTGGTAATGGAGTACGATGCTTTGCCAGATTTATTGCGGAGCTTGAGAATTTACAGGGAAGGCATAGGTATATCTTCTGCTGTTTTACCATTGTTTTATCTTTTCAGGCCTGCATACCGTTCCAACGTAGTATAGCCCTTTCAAAACACTACTTAAATTTACCTTTCGATATTAATATTTCAAAGACGAACGATTTGCTTTATATTCCTGGTCCTGAGCTAAGAAATCTGTTTCCTTGTGTTGTTGACCTATAAAACTAATTAAATTGTTATAGCTTAGATCTTTTATTTCATGTTCATTTATGTATTAATTTCTGAGTGAACAGTTTTCTATACATGATCTTGCAGTTTCACTATTCATACTGGTGCTGGTCTCATTGTTCCACAACTTCAGGATAATGGACTGGTATATCTCGACAGATTTTTTAATCTACAGTCAACTGCTGTTAAAAATTTTTAGAGTTCTTGTGAGGAATTTTGGGTCTTTTTTTAGGTTTAATGCTTCGCTTTGGGCATCTGTTCACTGTGCTTCTTTATACTTTCTGCCACTTTTCTCCATGAAAGTGTAGTAGCCTTAATAGGCACATCTTTACCATTTCTTTCATTGGAAAATGCAATCTGTGTCTTTTCAATTTNGGGGGGGGGGTCGGTTCCCATCTTAACGTACATGCAATTTCAGGTAAAAGTAGACATGGGCGAACCAATTCTCAAAGCATCAGATGTGCCTACACGATTGACACCAAATACGGACCAATCTGTTGTTAAGGCAGAGATAGAAGTAGATGGAGTTGCATGGAGCGTGACCTGTGTCAGTATGGGAAACCCCCATTGTGTAACTTTTGGCAACAAAATTGAGCAGGTATTTATTTAGAAGTACATTTTGTAACATCTCATTCACTGTTCTAAATCTTCTTAAAGTTCTTAAAGTGGATTACTTTGGCTTGCCCTTTTGTTTTCTCTTCTTTTACTTAAATATAATCACTTATCAAGTTATATATATTGTGTACGTGATGTAGTAGATTAGAGACAATAAGTGACGATTTAATATTAAGTACAAGAATTTCTGAGTACTTTGTTGGCTCCGGTCCGTAAGAGTACACAAATTGTATTTATCAGAATTTAGTTGATTGATTGAGATGTGTTCAACGTTGTTATGTTATCTTTTAGAGCATTCATGAACCATGGAGTACAATTATATTAGGAAGCAATACTAATGATGTCTAAGCTCCTTTCACATTGAAATCATTCCTTTCCTCCTTTGATCTAAAATAGCTTACGGCAGTTTAAACCCTTTAATGCAACTTCCTAGAGTCTTGAGGTACATATGACTGCCTCTAGTCATTCTGTTGGGGTTCAACTTTACCGTTTATTTACTACTTGTGCTGATTTAGCATGGTCATGAACAGAATCTGCAGGTTGATGACATCAATTTAGCTGCAATTGGTCCAAAATTTGAACATCATGAGATGTTTCCAGCACGAACAAATACAGGTTTGTTTCTTAGCGAGTTGGCACGAAAATTTTCTTTTATTTTTACGTAGATGGTCTTTTTACACTGCTCATGCTGTTTTTTCTTGATGCCCACGACAGAATTTGTGCAAGTCTTCTCCAATTCACACCTTAAAATGCGTGTTTGGGAGCGTGGTGCAGGTACAAATTTGATATAATTTAAAGTTGTAAGCATATAATTATTGAAACGCTTCATAACAAACCTGCCTTCTCAATGTCACTACAGGCGCGACGCTTGCTTGTGGAACCGGAGCCTGTGCGGTTGTTGTTGCAGCAGTTCTTGAAGGTCGTGCTGGGCGGGTAAGAAGATCAATTGTATCTTGTAAACACAACGGAAACAATATAACATGGTTTCATCAGACAAAAAAATAAAGATCATGCGAATTTCAATCCTTTCCTTTAAATTTCCTAACTTTTGATTCAAATGTGTCGAGACAGAATTGCACCGTTGATCTGCCTGGAGGACCATTACAGATAGAATGGAGTGAGCAAGACAACCACGTATACATGACTGGACCTGCCGAAGCAGTGTTCTATGGATCGGTTCCCCTACAATAAAATCATCCCATAGAATCAGGACAAAAGCAACTGTCAATTTTTGGTCTCTCAGCCGGCACACAGCTCCTTTAGCCCCCTCGACAAGTACCATTAAAACCTGTACGTGGCAAGTTATGAAATGCTTCTTCTGCTTGAACTTTCATGATTCTGTTATGCACATTGTCCTGTTTGAATTATATTGTCTTCTGTTTCTTGAGAATAAAAGTTTTGTCTTTGCTTTTGTACTGATACATAATTTCGAACATGCAGAGTAGACTTATTTTGCTTTGATTTCTTTTGTTGGCTCTGGTTAGTGTTGAGTTTCCCACTAAACACTCCAAATATTATCCGTTATGTATCGCCATCAGCCTCACAGTTTTAGAATGTGTCTATTAGGGAGAGTTTACCGTCCAAACCCAACACTAGCAAATATTATCTGTTTTGGCCCGTTACGTATTGCCGTCAGCCTCAGGTTTTAAAATGCGTTTATTAGAGAGATGTTTCCACACCTTTATAAAGAATACTTATATTCTCTTCTCCAATCGATGTGAGATCTCACACTCCTCTATCGTGAACATTATCCAGTGTGGTTATGCTTACTTTGGAATAGTGCCTAGGATAGAATTAATAGTATTAATTTCTATGGAGGTGGATAGACTGTTGGAGGAGGTATAGGAGGGGACAAGGGTTAATATTGAAGTGTTACCCCTTCTTCAGTCCCTTTCGATACTTAGTTCTTGTGCTCCCTTTTGTTTTCTGATTTCGGTTGGGCTGTTTTTTTATGTCCTTGTATTCCTTTCCTTATCGAAGTACGGTTTCTTACAACATGTGGAGTATCGAAATTTGAACTTTCAACTTCATAGTAAGAAACATGTGCCAACTACCAGCGAGCTATGCTCGTGTTGGCGAACAAGTTCCTAGCTTGCTATTTGCTCTTAGTTGATTACAAATGATCGTATAGATTTTTACAACAACCTTGTCTCGATGAACACATTTGCTCACGTAAGAATGGATTCCAAAAAGATTCTCAAGTATATTTTGGTTCATACATTTGCTCCTAATTCAAATTAGTTGACGATCTCGATAAAACTTTTGGGAAGTAATAAGCATTAAAAAATAGTTGCTTATTTTGAGATTCGCTAAAGTGTATTCAATTTGAAAAAGGGGCCATCAAATTCCTTGTCAGACGTGGCAAAATTACCTACCCCTACTGTAATTGGCCACACATTATGCAATAAAATACTTTCCTTTTCAAGTGCATTTTCTTTATAACCAATTATATTATTCCAAAAATACCCCATTCTTCCAATTCAATTACTTTTATTAATGTTAAATGTATCTTTGATTTTATTCTAGAAAAAGAATACACCATCGGAATATATTTTTAGAATTTATAAACTATAATTTTAAAAATTAGAATATCATTCTTATGGTTCGATAAAACTCCATACGGTAGGGATTAATTTCTAGAGTTTTATAAAATTATAGGATGAATTCTAGATTTTTAAACCCGGAACTAAAGGGATCAAATTTGAAATTTAACATTTTTATTAATTTAATATTAACTATATATTATATTTATCTTGAGTTCGGAAGACTTGCCAAATCTAAATTATTTTTTTGTCGGTATAATAAATGTGAGGATAAAGATTTGAATATGAGGTATCTTAAAAGTTGAGATGTTCGACTAAATTGTATATTAACTTTTAACATTATTCGTACCTGTTTCTCAGTTTGATTAATACTCCATATTGTTGGGCAACGATGCTCATATAATATACTAAACAAATTATAAATGAGTTTTGTGTATATTTTTCTTAAAACATTTTTAATAAAAGTTGTTTTAAATAAAATATTTATATGGTTGGTTTGGTTGTATTACATTTAAAAGTGATTCTAAATACGTTATATTACTATAATTTATTTAATAATAAAACACGAACATAGTTGAGCAGTTAAAACATTTAATCCATACCTTGAAGCTAGACGTTTAAATCTTTAACTTTACTTTTATTGTTTAAATCTTTAACTTTACTTTTATTGTCCTAAAAAGAATCGGGACAATTATTTTTTGAAAAATTAAATTTCAAGAGTTTCTTTGAAAATATATATTTTAAAATCAATTAGATTAAAAAATATATTTTTTATTTAATTAAGAAGGAAAAATTTTAATTTATAAATTTCAGAAATTAAATGGTTGTAATATTTAATTAATTATCCCAAAAAAGCAGCCCTTTTTTACTCCCTTTTCTTAAGGATTAAAAAAAAAAGAAAAAAAAAAGAAAAAAGGAAAAAAAAAAAAGCTTTTTGGAGATAAATCCAACGAATTGCAATTGCAGGCTCTAGTGGTGCCCCAGAAATTTGAATTTCTTTCTGGAGTGGGACCCGCCAGCGTTCATTGAATTCAAATTTACGAATCTAACGGCTACTTTCTCCTATATGTAAAAATGTAGTGGACAGTATCCGAGGGATCACAGACAAGAAACCTTTCCCCCCCTTTCTTCTCCATAGCGCTGCTCTCCAATTCAAGCGATCTTCGAATCGAACGCGGGAACAACTCTCTCCATTGCATCTTCGATTGAGGTTTTCCTCTTCTTTTCTCCGATTTCTGTTAATGTATATGAATTTATGAGCGAGGAGAATACGGTGAATTGGAATCTCTTTTGTTCTGAAGTAGTTGTTTCGATCCTGTTTTGTTCACTGTAGGTTGGTGGTGATTTTCTGCTAGTTTTTGAAATCGAGAAAGAAAATGGTGCCACTGACGCCTGATCAGTCTAAGAAATCCGGAGTTGGAGTTACGCCATCTCCAGCTCCATTTCTGACTCCTCGTCCCGAACGGCGGCGAACTGATTCTAGAGGCTCTGATTCGAGTTCTAATCATCATCAGAATAGGGATAAAGAAGTTAATATCCAGGTTGTGCTGAGATGCAGGTGAGTTTGTTTGAGTGTTAGAAGTAGATCCACTGCCTGATTCTTTGCAGATTCTCATTCCACTTGATTCATTAGGTTAAAGAAGAATCTATTGGATTTAGTTTTCCGTTTGAAATGATTTCGAGAAGTATATACAACTAACAGGGTTTCTGGACCAGCTCTTACTTGGCTTTGCTCTATTGTTCTTTGTTATGTGTGTATCTTCGTACTCTTGGTGAATTGCTTGTGCCGACCTCAAATAACCTGCTGATGTTCTTGCAACTGTCTTCTGCTTCCTTTTCTTCACTTGAAAGCTCTTATAACATTAAACTTTGATTTAATTATCATATTTCTTGGCTTTGCTCCGACCAAAAATTCCAGAGCAATGTGTCTTTTGATGTCCATATCGCTTTTGAAACCAAGCTCGGTGGATTTTTCAGAAGTACTGGCGACTTGTTTCCTGATTTTCTGCTTGTATGACCATGTTTTTTTTTTTTTTTAATCTCGTGATCTAATATTTAGAAATGAAGTGGTGATGATGAATTCTTTGAAAGTGTTGAGAATGTACATTTCTCTGAAGGGGACCTAATGTATTGTATTCCAATGGTAGGCCATTAAATGACGATGAACAGCGGTCGAACATTCCACAAGTGATATCATGTAATGAAGTAAGAAGGGAAGTCAGTGTCTTGCAAAGCGTAGCCAATAAGCAAGTAGATAGAATCTTCTCCTTTGACAAGGTAAGTTTCTGATACGTTAACTTTGTGATAATGGTTATTTTAGCTGACTATGAATGGTTGTCAGGTGTTCGGTCCGAAAGCACAGCAAAGATCAATTTATGAACAAGCTATTGCCCCTATTGTTAATGAAGTCCTTGAAGGCTTCAACTGCACCGTCTTTGCTTATGGGCAAACGGGCACCGGTAAAACATATACAATGGAAGGTGGGATGAAAAATAAGGTATGGATAGTCAAAACAAGAACCTTATATTTCATTTCCTTGCGTTCATGTATTCTCTGTTTTTGACATATATTTACCATGTCAAACAAATAGGGTAAGGATCTGCCTGCTGAGGCTGGTGTTATTCCACGGGCTGTTCGTCAAATTTTCGATACACTTGAAGAGCAAAATGCAGACTATAGCATGAAAGTGACATTCTTGGAGCTTTACAATGAAGAAATTACTGATTTGTTGGCTCAGGAAGATCAATCACGATCTGTAGAAGAAAAGCAAAAGAAACCTATTTCCTTGTTGGAGGATGGAAAGGGAGCAGTGGTCGTCAGGGGCCTCGAAGAAGAAGCAGTCTACAGTTTAAATGAGATATATACCCTTTTGGAACGAGGATCTGCCAAAAGGCGTACAGCAGACACCTTGTTAAACAAGCGGAGCAGGTATATCTTTATTAGCATGTTGATGAAAATGATTTGGATAATTGAAAAAATTGGAATCCTAACATGTTTTGTTCAATATGGTCTATTATTGCAGCCGCTCTCATTCTGTCTTTTCTATTACTCTCCACATTAAAGAATCATCCGTTGGTGATGAAGAACTGATCAAATGTGGAAAGCTTAATCTTGTTGATTTAGCAGGGTCAGAGAATATATCTCGCTCAGGTGCACGAGAGGTAAAAAAACTTGTGTATGCATAAAAAATCTTCACCATGACAAACAAGACAGAACTGAAGTTGATATACGGTCAATTGTGTTCATCATATTCTAACCTTGTCCCCATTCAGCTATGAATGAACATGAAGCCAAGAACCTTTTAGTTCAGCAGATATTTTTGTTGGTCAGATTTGAATCAATATACTGCTTTTAACTTTCAGGCTCGAGCAAGAGAAGCAGGAGAGATTAACAAGAGCTTACTTACCTTGGGACGTGTTATAAATGCATTGGTTGAACATTCTGCTCATATACCTTACAGGTATCTCCTAAAATTTATTAATATTACAAGCTTTATTTCTTTATCAGTAGATTTTCTTTTTTTTTTTTTTTTTTTATTATAACTGTTAATAATTTTGTGGCTCTTCTGTCATGGCAAATTCTATGGCAGGGATAGTAAACTTACTAGGCTGTTGAGAGATTCTTTGGGAGGGAAGACAAAAACTTGTGTCATTGCTACAATTTCTCCTTCTGTTAATTGTTTGGAAGAGACACTTAGTACGCTAGACTACGCCCATCGTGCAAAACATATCAAGAACAAACCTGAGGTTCACTCCCAAAAAACTGTTTATCCTATTAATTTTTACTCTTTTTCCCCAGTGCTGACAATGAAGTTTAATTGCAGGCAAACCAGAAAATATCTAAAGCTGTGCTACTAAAGGATCTGTATCTTGAAATAGAGAGAATGAAAGAAGGTTGGATAACTCTTTAACATATTTAGATTGACGTCTGTCTTAATAATCGAGGAGAAGTATCCTTTTTGTTTAATATATGCAAAAATTGTTGCAGATATTCGAGCTGCAAGGGACAAGAATGGTGTTTATATTCCACGCGAGAGATATGCTCAAGATGAAGCTGAAAAGAAGGTCAGTCTGGAACTTTTTTTTTTTCCTTTTATAATTCTGATTCTTTCAAAGCATTAGCTTTCAAAATTTGATAAATGGATTAAGACATATTGTCGCTGCTTAATAGTTGGTGCATAAGACATGAAAATTGGTTTAGACCCGAAAATTTCAAACAGTAATTTTGTATCCTTAAGCTTTTCATGGTAACTGCTCCACAGGCAAAATCTGAGAGGATTGAACAACTTGAAAATGAACTCAACCTTAGCGAGAAGGTCAGTTTTGCTCAACAAATAGTTTTATTCTTTCTCATCAACATTGTTTATAAGACTGCAAGGTTGCCTTTTCGTACAGCAAGTTGAAAGCTTCCGAGAGCTTTATCTGACTGAACAAAAGATGAAACTGGACATGGAATATGAGCTCAAGGATTGCATGGTACGAAGTCGTACACACTTCAAGATATTGTTTTTTCTTTTTGTTGGGTATATATCTACATAGAATGTCCTGAAACATTGCTTCTCTTCTCTACATACTTGTTCGTTCAGATAAATTTGGAAAGCCGGAACAAGGCATTGTCTGACCTACAAGACGAACATGGATTAGCCATTGCAGCCTTGAAAGAAAAGGAGTCCATCATCTCCCATCTGAAAACCTCAGGTTTGTTGTCTCTCAGTTATAAGAATTGTTAAAAAAAAAAAAATTTGCTTTCATTAAATAATCTTATTACTTTGGTACAAACAGAAAATTCTTTACTTCAACGAGCAAAGTCATTGCGCACAGACTTGCAGAATGCCTCTGAGGACATTAGTTTACTATTTGAAAAAATAGGTATGTCCTCTTTCCAAATAATTGAATTTTTGGATTGTAAAGT
Source organism: Cucurbita pepo subsp. pepo (assembly GCF_002806865.2). NCBI lineage: Eukaryota > Viridiplantae > Streptophyta > Magnoliopsida > Cucurbitales > Cucurbitaceae > Cucurbita > Cucurbita pepo. Next base: position 4,896,589 of record NC_036647.1, read on the forward strand.
TTACCCTATGCAAAACTATTATTCTTATCACGATGATGCATAGTGAAAATCCAGATAATTTTGGTTTCTTATCATTGTGCAATTATGTTTATTTAATGCCATTAGTCTGGACAACGTAGTTTCGGGATCTCACATCGTAACGATAGTCCAGGCTGACGGCGATACGTAACGGGTCAAAACAGACAATATCTACTAGCAGTGAGTTTGAGTAGTTACGCATTATCCTAATAATTTTGGTTTCTCCCTTTACAGATCGGAAAGATAGGATGGAAGCAGAAAATCAGAGTAGGGTCTTAACATTTGGTTCTCAACTTGATCAGAATTTAAAAGATCTTCACAAGATCATCCTAGGATCTGTTTCTCAACATCAAGAGCAGCTAAGATGCATGGAAGAACATGCACACTCGTATCTTGCAAGTAAATCTGATGTAAGGAAAGAAAGAATCTTGTAAAGTTTCGATGCATGTTTGCCTTGTAACTAATTCATAACCTCCTCATTTTCAGGCAACTCAAATCCTGGAGACAAAAGTAGGAAAAATGGCTCAGACTTACTCTTCGGGAGTAGCTGCCTTAAGACAGTTAATCAAGACATTGCAACAGAATGTTTCTACCGATCTAGAACAGATGAATTCTACCGTATCATCACAGGCAATTAATGTTGAAAACGTATGAAATGCATAGGAATACCTTTTTTCTGTCCATTCATTTTCATTTATAAAGTTACATGTGAAAATTCTGACAATTCAACATGTGAAATTTTGTCCAGTTCTTGGTCAATGCAGTATTGGAGGCCAAGGAGGTTGTCAAGGAGATCCAGAGTTCTCTTGATGATCAGAAACAACTTCTTGATCTCTATATGCAACGACAAGAAGAGGTAGTGATCATTATTCGTAAAACTGGCTTTTAATGGTTAGGAGTTCTTGCCAAGTCCAATTAATTTAATCCTTGGAAAAAAAAAAATTCAGGGATTGCAACACAGTTTGGTTTCAGCACAGAAGATATCAAATGCAAGTATGAACATCTTTAATGAACTTCATTCCCATGCATCCAAAGTCATGACGCTGATTGAAGAAAATCAAATTGAGAAGTCCAACCAATTAGTGAATTTTGAGAAGACGTTCAAGGTAGCTAAAGCCAAATTGCCAATTGAAGTTTTTCATCGTTCGCTATCAATTTTTAACCCACTTAATTTTATGAAACAGGAGCAGGCAGAGAAAGAGGAGAAACAAGCTCTGGCGAACATCGCAGCCATTATTGCAAATTTGACATCTAAGAGGGCTGAGATGGTTGGTCAATGTTCTTCAATATCATTGGCATATTTTTTGAAAACTCGAATGAAGTCTTATGTGTCCTAACTTCTTAAATTCAATAGGTATCAGAGGCATCAATCAACATTCAGGAATTGAACCAACAACACAACAAGATATTACAGCAAGAAATGTCCTGCATGCAGGAAGTATCAAATTGTGCCAAGAAGGACATGAGTGAATATGTTGAAAAGGTGGAATCTCATTTCACAAAGAGCATGATTTCAGCAAATGAATCGAAGACCGAACTGGATAACGGAATCGTTGAATGGTAAGTTTTACTTGAATCATCTTTTGTGATTGAAAAAATAACCAGTCCCACAAAATGATTAAAGTTTTTGAGTATAAATCTGTTTTCTTACAATGTGTAGCTCAAAGAGATTGAATCATTCTCAAAAACTATGGGAAGATGCACAATCATCGGTGATAAAACTGAGTAAGAATGGTGCTACAGAGATAGAATCTTCTGTAAAGTGAGTTTTTGTTCTCCTACTTGTTCTTCAGTTTCTCATTGACTATGATTTGCAAAAAGTAAACTTCCTTAATTGTTTTAAAACAGGGATAGTATTTGCAAAAATCATTTTGCACATGAAGAATTTGCAGCTGTTTCTTCAACACTGGATGCTGACTTTGATGCTGAAGTCAGTGGTATACTGACTGCAGTAACTGGTACTTCTAGATACCTTTAAAATGCGTTGTTCTTTTTGAAAAACTACGTTTCTTATGCTTACTTCTGGTGAAAATCTTATGTAGATTCTCTGAGATTGGACCATGAAAATAAAAATGAGTTGGACTCGATTGCTACCTCGTGCTTGGACGACCTCAAATCCACGCAAGATAACCATGGACGAACCGTATCGAAAATCCGAGACCAGGCAGAACAGTGCCTCATAAAAGATTATCTGGTTTGCCTTTTTGCTTGACTACTGACTCCATTGATTTAATGAGCTTAGATCTGTTGCTGATAATAGCTAGCCATGATCATCATGTCCATATATAGCTTTGTTTACAAGAATTTTCATGATATGATAAAACTTCGATTGCGAACAGGTCGATCAACATGCCGACTCGACACCGAAGAAAAGAGTAATTGCGGTGCCAAGTTTAGGATCCATTGAGGAGATGAGAACTCCAGCACATCATCTGAAAGAAGGCATTTCAACAGAGAATAAGTTGAAATGGGGTTTGATAGAAGGCAAAGTTCAAGATGGAGCAGTGTTATTATCCTCAAGAGCTCCTCTTACAAGTATCAACTGAAAAAGAGCACCAAAACAAAGCTTGCTTCATGATGCTGTGAAGCTGCGAAAAAGATCCTTTTCATTTCATCACAGAATCTTATTAAGGTGAGTTTGATGATTGATTAGTGAAAATAGCCAGATGAGATGATGATGATGAAATTTATTCATCTTCTTCTTCTTCACTGTTTGTATATGTATCATTTTTTAGATTTAGTTTGTTCAAAGATGGATCAGATATTATTCCTTACTATATGAATATATATAATATTTTGATCTGTTTCTTCATGTTGTTGTTCATCATCAAAGCTAGCTTTCTGCAAGTCAATGATGCTTGTGTTGAAACCGCCAGGTGCCGGTTGGCGGCTGTTAGCCGCCGGGCCGTTCTTTCAAAGCACAAAAGTGATTGAGAAGTTTCAGCCTTCTCACGTGCTTCAGTTGAGGGCCCTCTTTAGAAAGACCACTTTTCAGAGATGATTAGGTATTCCCCTTTTGGATTAACTTGAAAATTTTCAACATCCAAACACGATTCATCACTATGTCAATGATTCAAGTTAGAGATTACATGGGATGAACATAGCATTTACTAAACTTTAATGATTCGGTATGCCAGTTAGGACGTTGGTCTTCACGAGTGAATTGTGAGATCTCACCTCAATTGAGGAGGGTAAAAAAGTCATCCCTTATAAAGATGTAGAAATCTCTCCCTAATAGACGTCCAGCAAAGACGCAGATCCTCAAGGGAGGTGGATTGTGAAATCCCACATCGGTTGGAAAAAGTAACGAAGCATCTCTCGTAAGGGTGTGGAAATCTCTCTCCAATAGATGCATGTTTAAAATCGTGAGGCTGGCAGTGGAACGAAATATTTCTTACAAGAGTGTGGAAACCTCTGCCTAATAAACCTATTTTAAAAATCATGAAGCCTACAATATCTACTAGCGATGTTCTTAAATTATTACAAAGTAAGTTAGGAAGAAGACAGAAGGCCGGCTGCCCGTTCCCTTTTTATAGTTCATATAAATTACAATTAATGTACACATGCTTTAAAAAGTTTTCAAATAATATTTATTTTTTGAGTTAATATTCAATTTTGTTTCTGGTCAACCTAATCAACTAAACTAATCATCTAAATTAATATTATATAAATAAAACATCATCATTATATAAATGAATAACTTGTCACGTATTTAATAGAATAAATAAATAATTAGTAAGAAATAAAAAAAATAATCGATCATATAGATACCAAGTAGCAGTAGCTAAATTTATAGCGTTGAATTAAACTGTTTAATCTAAAATTAAATATTATGTAATTATATAAATTATATATATATATATATAATGGATCATTACAAATTTGAACTTGCTATAAGACGTTGAATAGATAGTTTTTCAATTGGACACGTGGGTGAAGTACGGCTTCTAGAACACATGGGAGTTTTTATTAATTTTCCTAATTAAACATGATAATTGTGGGGATTTATTAAATAAAAAATAAACATATATATATCATAACTCACGTGTCAATTAATATTGTGATTAGTTTTATATTCCTTTGACACTGTCTTCTCAAACTCAATCACTTCAATTCAATAATCTTTTAAATAAAAATAATTATTATTATAAATACTAATAAATAAACAATTTTGTCAATTATGCCATTAAATTTATGATCTTATGATCGTTACTCGGTGACTTGAGATTCTAAGATACACTAATATTGTCCGTAAATTCCGACTCTCACACAGTTGACTTAATTGATTAGAACAAGTACTGCACAATCGTTATTCCAAAGAAAAAAGTCAAACGAAGATTGGGTTGGAAGCTTCCATGGAAGGTCGCCTATGGTCATACCCAGCTCGCCACCCATGACTTTTTTTATTTTTTTATTTTTTAAAAAAACTATTTATTGCTCACCAACTTCACTTATTTTTACACATTCATATTACGTCATTATTATTATTATTATTATTATTTAATTTTTGGATAAGGATTGTTGGATAAATTCTGGGACACGATTAATTGTTTCAGAGTCCAACTTGTTTAAACAAATTCCAGCCGCCAATATATATATATTTAAATTTTAAAAAAGGTCTGATTTTTGTTTAGTCAAACCAAAACCCACCAAGAATTCAGAGGTTAAATACTTACAAATCCCATCTCCTTCATCAAAATCAAATCTTTCCTTTTCCTCTGTAAAAAACCCATCAAAACAGAGCTCCTCTGCAACTCTTCTTCTTCTTCAAATTCTTCAAATTCTTCAAATTCTTATTCCCATGGCGGCTAAGAGAATCAGACAAGAATTCGAGGCCACCGACATGGCCAAATCCCCCATGTTTATCTCTTATGGAATTGAATCATCCAACCCCATCATTCCATTCCAAAACGCCTCTGTTTTCGAGTGCAAAACCTGCAACCGCCACTTCTCATCCTTCCAGGCTCTCGGCGGCCACCGGGCCAGCCACAAACGGCCCCGGACCACGGCGGAAGACCCCAAGGAGGCGGTGGATTTGAAACACAAAATGCACGAGTGTGGCCTCTGTGGACAGGAGTTCTCTTCTGGGCAGGCTCTCGGTGGGCACATGCGCCGCCACCGTGTGACGGCGGTGCCGGAGAAGATTCCGGTGCTGAAGAGATCTGGGAGTAGGAGAATTATGTGCTTGGACCTCAATTTGACGCCATTGGAGAATGACTTGAAGATGCTGTTCGGAAAAATGGCTCCAACCGTTGATCTTGTTCTTTGATTTTTATTTATTTATTATTTTTTGTGGAACTCTTTGATATTTTGGATTCTTTCATTTGTTATAATTTATAAAAATGATTCCTAAATTATTTTCAGTTCTTTCCCAAGAAAATTGGAAGTAATAATCACAAAATTTGTATAAATTCGTCTAATAAGATGAAAACGTCAATGAAATCGTTGTATAACCATAAATATTCATTTCCTTAGGTTATTGTTGGTCGGAAGAGACAACAATAAAAACTTGTTTAAATCAAAGGTATGTCAAACAATCCGAGCTCGAAGGATTGATCTACGCCCATATCTTACTTTTCGTACAACTTCAACTTTTGTTGCCCGTGAAAATGTCGAAATTCCTTTTTTGAGATCCAAAAACTTCTCAAAATATTGATCATATACTGAACGTCACGTCAAATTCGATAGAACAAAATAATAATAATAATCCAGTGAGGCACAAAAACCCAATAGGAAAGGTACCTACTGTAAGATGCCTTATTTGAACTCGAGTTTTTAAAATCAATACACCAAAGCAGAGTCTGTGTTTATCTCAAAAACATTAAATCGTTCTTTCATAATCAGTTTCTTGTTCGACAACAACTAAATATATTAAATACCAAAGTTTGTTTTACATTCATCGTTATCTTTCCATAACATTACACCCGACCCGAAGAACCCTAATAAAAAACCCTAATTTTCCGAAAATTATTCAGAAAAATTCAGGAAATCAAAGATGATTCATAAGGTTTTGGGTTCCAATTTCATGATTTTTGCTCATTGTTTGAATCAACAGAATTAAGTTCTTGAACTGATGATGAACTTTCTTCCATTTCTGTTGTTTGTTTGATGGGCAATTTCAAGTCTTCATTTGAGGAATTCCCATCTTTATTTTTCCCCCAAACAACAAGGTACAGTCCCACAATTATCACCCCAGCTCCAACAATCCTGCAAAATTATTATTTTTTAATTTAATATTAATAACATCCATAAAAATAATCGATCCAGAATGGTCTATATTCATCACTGATACGTTCCGTCGTTATAGGTTAAGAATGCTAAAAAAATTTGATGACTCAAAAAACCCGATCAACCGTTGGGTTGGGGTTATAAATTAGTTTGATTCATAAGTTACTGATGAGGTTGAATCGAATCCACCCGAATTTATTTTTAATTCTTTTTAACCAAATTAGATGATAAATTCAAATAAATGACCTAAACAACTTAACTTAACCATGGTTAGGTTAGGTTGGGTTTATTATTTAACCAACGTTACTTGGGTTGGAAAATTTAAAAACCGAACAGTTGAGTTGGGTTTAAAAAATGTCAAAACCCGATCCAATTCAACCTACGAACACCTCTACTTAACACTCAACTTCTCTCGAGACTCGATATTAATAATCAACTGGATATTGAAATTACCTGCCAAAGTAAAGACGTTCGCCCAAAATGAAGGAGCTCATGATAGCGACGATGACCATACTCAATGGGCTAAAGGCAGTGACAAACACAGGACCTTTGTCTTTCATCACTAATCCTTGAATGTAATAAGCAAGTCCTGAACAAAATATCCCCTGCCATAATTTACAAATTTTATTAACCACAAATATCTTAAATTCCTTTTAATATTTAAAAAATTATTTCTTTTTCTTTTTAAAATTAGAAAAATAAATAAATTATAATAAATAAATAAATAAAAATATCCCCTGCCATAATTTACAAATTTTATTAACCACAAATATCTTAAATTCCTTTTAATATTTAAAAAATTAATTCTTTTTCTTTTTAAAATTAGAAAAATAAATAAATTATAATAAATAAATAAATAACACAAATAAATGTTGGTATGGGAGATTATTTTCCTTTAATTATAATAATTATTATTTACTAAAAAATAGTTTAAATTATTTATTACCCATATATTTATATCTTAATAAACTTTCAGTTAAAATATTATTATATTTTTACTTTTTAATTGTCCAATTTTAATCTTTTTTTTTTAATTAAAATTAATTTTATAATTTGAATAAATCTTAAATCTAATCGTTTTTACAAAAATTAATTAAATAAAAATAATAATAGTTTTTATGTGTGAATATATATATTTATTAAGAATGTAATAGAGATTATTTTTTTTTTAAAATATTATTAAAAATATTATAGTAAAAAACCTATTAATTATTTCTATTAAATAAATAAAAAAAATAAATCTGAAAAACTGATTAAAATATATTTTAAAAAAATAGTACTGAAAATTTGAACTTAATTAAGAAATTAGTGGTGCTTACACTATAAACGGCAGCGAGCAATTGGGTTCCCCAACCAATGGACCAAACGGCGGCGTTTCCTCTTTCCATCACCAAAGCCAACACAGTGCCCTCCGCTGTGCCCAGCAGGCAGATCCAAGCCGTGAGAGAAAGCTCAGCTGGGTAAGCTTTCAAAGTGATTGCCTGTATATCCCAAATCATTGATCATTAATTTCTTTATATAATTATCGATGAATTATAGTTCTTTTTTCCCCTCAAAAGTGGGGGGGGGGAAATGGTTGAATTCGATTGTTGTTCTTTTTGTCAATCGTCGCGTGCTATTAAACTGTGTGATGGGAATAAAATCTTCTGTTGGGGGAATCAACAAATGGGTTCTTTTCGGATTAGATTATGGATTCGGGAATCTTGTGAGGGGAAAAGGGCACCTGAAGAATCATGAAGCAGGCCCAGCTGAAACACCCAATTGTGATCATAATTGAACCTTTGATTGTGTGTTGAAGGCTGATATCGCTCCTTTGTTGTGCATGATCTGCTCTCTGTTTCACCCAGAATAGCTCCAGAATTGGGCCTTTTATCAGTGTCATTATCATGGCTCCTCCTACTGTTGCTATTGTTCCCACCAATTTAGCTTGGCTTCTGATGCTTTTGATTTTAACCTTCTCTAGCCTGAAAAAAGTATGAGGAACTTCAATAACAGAGATTGGGTTTGGGTTATATGGTTTGGTTGTGCTTATTTTGATTACCTGAGGATCCAAGCCATTACAAAGGTGATGGCAGGGAGAATATTGCACATGGCAGCTGCAAAAGTTGCTGTTGTGTACTTCATTCCCAAGAAATATAAGTTCTGATCAATCACAGGCCTGTCAAAAGGGGGAGATTTTAAATGTTATGTTCTTGAAAGATTTACAAGGAGAAAGGGGTATCCAGGGCAGTACTCTAGCAAGCTGAGGATCATTAACTTGGCGAAGATTGGAATTGTCATCTTTGGTCTGACCTTCCTGGGAAAAGAAAAACAGCCTCAAAGGGTCACTTCATGCATGCATGTAAAGTGTTTGATAAAATGTCCCAACGAGGGAAACTGAGTGGAAGAGAGAAAAATACTTGTCAAAAATCAATGCAAAAGGAGCTATAACAATTGTGGCAACTGCATGGCGGTAAACAACAAGAACATAGTTGCTCATTCCTTGGTTCAGAGCTGCTTTAGACAGGATGTCCATTCCTGCAAGCCCAAACTGCAAGAACACCACAGCAAAAAAAGGCTTGGCTGAGACACACCATTGGCTAACTTGGGGATTCATCCTGATGCTGAAGGATGCTGAAGCTGCAAGATGAACAGGTGTGTTGCTATAATTTCTTTAATGTCTCATATTTGTTCTGCTTTTATAGGAAGTAAAATGCATAAAGCATATGACACATCTCTTCTTTCTGAAACCTTTCAAGCTCGTTGGAATCTATTAGGTATAAAAACATGGTTAGAATCGTGAACCCACTTCATTCATACATGTTTAAGGAAAAAGAATAATGTGATTAAGACACTAATGTTTAATTTGATAGTGCTTTCAATTATTCACTTAACTTTCTGTCACTGAGTGATCACTGATCTCATGAATGGTTTTGGGCCCCATAGTGGCTAAGGCACCCCACTTGCTAGAATTAATATATGCTCCAATTCCTATAAACAAATATTCCTTAAAGAATTTGATTATAAATATTTGGTAAGAAACCAGCTTTCATACCAAAATGGATTATATTTGATTATTTGATTATTACATAAAATGAACTTTATTTAGTGCACTATGTATATGTGTGTGGATAAAATCTCCAGATTACTCTTTCTAGAATTTTCTTTGCCATGTCCTTCATATGTGTGAACTAAGTTGTGAGTTTTGCATCCAGTGCATATTCGATCTCTCTTCGCAACGCAGTATATTAGTCTTGTTCTCTCGGCGTCTATCTTTTAAGTCATTGATTTCATATTGAGAAGCGGTGTTCAGTATTAAGCCTACACTCAATGCTTTTATTAAGGTTCAATACTCTTTGTGTTAGGCTTTCCTCCACCATGCTAGTTACTAACTTAGGTATCTAGCCTATAATCCATAGAGAATATCAAAGAGTTACTTTTTCTATGTCTATATCTTTTTGTAACACCCCGGTTTTAAAATGCGTTTTCTATGGAGAAGTTTCCACACCCTTATAAGGAATGCTTCGTTCCCCTCTCTAATCGTTGTGAGTTCTCACACTTTTAATCATCAAGGTCCTACTCTATGGTAGGTTTTGTTCATCCTAAAGTCCGCTTAACAGGATCACAAGGACTAAACTGTTAAGCTTTTCACAAAGGGGTTTGAACCCAAAATCTTGAAGAGTAAATCACCAATCAACCCAAAAATTTAAGTTGATAGTTTACGTTAAATTTAATTATTTCAGTACTTTAATACTCTCCCCGACTCGTGGGCTTGAAATTTTGGAGAATACCCAACGAGTGGAAATCAATATAAATTGGAGAGGAACTCGCATTACAAGATAGTTTGAACATGGGACCTCTTGATGTCATGTTATATATCAATATTTCAACGGTATCCCTAGACATCCCAAGTTCATACCAATTAAGCCACATCTTTGGGGTCTTATTCTATAAGTTTGATTTCATTAAATTTCTAATTCGATAATTAGGGATGAACTTGTCGACCATATCGAAAATTAGCTTAAACCCTTACTTTGTAGTTATATCATGTAACCAATTGGATCAAGTGGAATATCTATGACATATTTCTAACTAGAATTTTCATTTATGGATGCTCACTTCCTGGAATATCTTTTAGGCCTTTTCTTTTCCTTGTCCTTCCCAATGCGTTACTTGAAAGATTGAAAGTTCTCTCTCTCTCTCTCTTTAAGCCTTTCTTTATGGGATTGAAGTATGGGCTGTGGTTCACTTTTTACGTTTTCACCATTTCCTGCATGGGCTGTTTGTTTGTAACATCATCTATCTCGTCTTTGCATCAGTTTTAAGAAAACTGTACTACATCGGTTGGGGAGGAGAACGAAACATTCTTTATAAGGGTGTGGAAACCTCTCCCTAGAAAACGCGTTTTTAAAACCTTGAGGGGAAGCCTGAAAGGGAAAGCCCAAAGAGGACAATAACGTCATATTTAAAAAGCAATAGAAAACGATTCTTGTATGGTTAATAAACATGAATATAAAGTGCAGCGTTTTTCTCTTGAAGGCAACATCCTTTTGATAAGGGAATGCATCTGGCAATAAAAGGCTTTTGACCATAACTTTTGAATTACTTTCTGTTTGTTGAGGATTACATTTGGAATGGTTAAGGAAAAGAGGAACTTTTTCATCNCTTTTTTTTTTTTTTTTTTTTTCTTTTATTCATTTTTCTCAGTTCTGATTGGAGAAATGCCAATTCTTTGGTCAATCCCCCCTCAAATTATTTCACCTTTATAGCTTTCTTGATCTTGTTGCTTTAATAATGCATGAGGCATGACTAAGACTATTGGTCCTGGCAAAGTAACTGGCTTGATATCATATGGTTCAAACTTAAAGGACCCTTAGAATCAACCAATAGCCCTTATAGCCAGTAATCTCGTGACAAAAAATCTCTCTCAATAGACTGATCTGAAAGCTCCTCTCTCGTGGGATCTCACATCGGTTGGAGAGGGGAACGNACGAGTGGAAATCAATATAAATTGGAGAGGAACTCGCATTACAAGATAGTTTGAACATGGGACCTCTTGATGTCATGTTATATATCAATATTTCAACGGTATCCCTAGACATCCCAAGTTCATACCAATTAAGCCACATCTTTGGGGTCTTATTCTATAAGTTTGATTTCATTAAATTTCTAATTCGATAATTAGGGATGAACTTGTCGACCATATCGAAAATTAGCTTAAACCCTTACTTTGTAGTTATATCATGTAACCAATTGGATCAAGTGGAATATCTATGACATATTTCTAACTAGAATTTTCATTTATGGATGCTCACTTCCTGGAATATCTTTTAGGCCTTTTCTTTTCCTTGTCCTTCCCAATGCGTTACTTGAAAGATTGAAAGTTCTCTCTCTCTCTCTCTTTAAGCCTTTCTTTATGGGATTGAAGTATGGGCTGTGGTTCACTTTTTACGTTTTCACCATTTCCTGCATGGGCTGTTTGTTTGTAACATCATCTATCTCGTCTTTGCATCAGTTTTAAGAAAACTGTANTAAGGGTGTAGAAACCTCTCCCTAGTAGATGTGTTTTAAAACTGTGAGGCTGACAGTGATACATAATGGGCCAAAGCGGATAATATCTACTAGTGGTGGGCTTGGACGGTTACAAATGGTATCAGAGCCAAGCACCGAGCGGTATGCCAGTGAAGACGCAGGCCCCCAAGGAGGGTGGATTGTGAGATCCCACATGGGTTGGAGGGGAACGAAGCATTCCTTATAAGAGTGTGGAAACCTCTCCCTAGTAGATGCATTTCAAAACTGTGAGGCTGACGGCGATACGTAACGGGCTAAAACAAACAATATCTACTAACAGTGGACTTTAGCTGTTTCATCTCTCGATGGATTGGATTGAACTTTTTTACTGTTCAAATATATTCAAGTCTATAAACATGAGATCTGATCTTAGGATAAACCGTAGAAGTTACGGTCGGTCTCCTAAGTAATCATTTAAGGTAGTAGCTACGAAACTTTTGATGCATTGCTCTCTCTTACATCCAATGTTATAAAACACGCCAAACACACGACCTCCTAAGTAAGAAGATTTAAATGGTGGATTAAAACTTCAAATCAATTAGATCGTAACGATGAAACCATGAAAAAGAAACTTAAACGTCTTTGGTCGAAAAATCTCACTTCTCCATTACTACTTTTTAACTTTGGTGATTTGCTGGATTATGCTTTTGTGTTGCATCAGCCACTAATTAGACTGATCCAAATGTTGATGTTTTTTATATGTCTGTGTAGGAATCCATATCCAATCTGGAACCCATTAGATTCATACTTTTTTAGATAATGGTTCTTTCATGGACCCATCAACTGGAAATGTAAATATGTTTGTTATATGATCTTTTAACCTCTTACTTATGTCAGACACCATTTTCTCTCTCTACCCAGATGGGAAAGAAACAAAATTAAGAGAGAAATTAGTGGATAAGATAATGTCGGTCTACCCAGGTTAAAGCTCGGTCTATGTAAGATTCCACCCACATCAGTTGGAGAGGAGAACGAAACATTTTTTGTAAGGGTGTGGAAACCTCTCCCTAGTAGATGCGTTTTAAAACCGTAAGACTGACAGTAATACCAAATAGTGTGCCAGTGAGGACGCTAGGGTTCGAAGGGAGTGGATTGTGAGATCCCACATCGGTTGGAGAGGGGAATGAAGCATTCTTTATAAGGGTTTGGAAACTTCTCACTGTCAGACGTGTTTCAAAATCGTAAGGTTGATAGCGATGAGCTTGGGGGCGGTTACCCTCTCTAAAAATTTGGAGAGTGTTGGTGGAAGATGACAAAGCAGTGAAGAACAGAATCCATTGACGTGGGGGAATTGGATAAGCATTGATTCTTAGAGGAACCCCCTCGTACTTGACAGCTTATTCCATACAATATAATCTTTTTGTTTGGGGGATAAAATCTTCTCCATTTTTATATTTTAATTTCATTCTAAGTTGGGTTTTTATTTATTTTTTTAATAATATTCGTAAGGACTTTATCCCCCGAAGAGTGTTTTTATTTTAATTCCATTTTTATATTTTAATTCCATTCTATGATATTTCTTATGTCAAATTGGACATTTGTTATTATTTTTTATCCACTTATCTTTTATATATATATATATATATATAATAAATAAGATGTTTAGAGTGAGTAATATAATTGTATATAGTTGTAAATATTTTATTGGAATAAATGTTTTTGTTGATATATATTTTTTATTTTAAAAAGTAAATAATAAAAGATTTAGAGTGAGTGAATTCTAGCCAAATTTTAATTACTTTTGGATAGGTAAATTCACTTATTAAAATATTAGCTCTCAAATTTGTGGACGTTTCCTGATATATTAATGCGCATGAAAGTTACAAACTTTTTATGCAAACATAGTTACTCTTAAGATTTATTATCGAAAATATAAATAGTTATTTATGTTATATAATTATGATTTCAGACATTTTAAATATTAAAATTGAAATTACAAATTGTTTTTTTAAGTCAAAAGCTTGTTCCTTTATATTTCTTGTAGGCTCGTGAGTCATTCAAGTAGTCTTAATCAAACTATCTTATAGATTAAATCGTCTTCATTTTAGAGTTTTAACACCTATACATATCCATAAGAGTTCTTAGATTTCGAGTCTTATTCGAAGCGGGACCAAGATCCAACCAAGTACAATTCTGCTGTGTCTATGGTGAAGCAGGCGGCGTGGTTGGTTGGTTGGTTGGGTGTAAATTGTAATGTAATCTGACGCCTTTGGTTTTCCACTACTTATCTCAGTGCTTCTCCCATCTCACAATTCAGCCTATTGAGTAATCACTTTTACAATCTTTCTACCTTTTTTAAAAAAAAAAAATATTATTATTTGTAATTAAAAAAATAGTTTTTTTTTATGTGGATAATAAGAATTGACCTTAGTCTTCTTCCATTATTTATTTTATTGGGCAAGAAATCCAATTGTTTTGATGTGTTGGTGGATCGTGACCCTTGTCAAATAAATTATGTTAGAAGGTATAGGTATGGATAAATTACTATGACACGCTCTGGAAGTATAATAAGATGTACGATAGCAAAAATAAGTGTACAAATTTGTCAACCAAACATAGCTTTGACTAAGCTATAATGCATGTTACCCACTTTCAAAACCATTAATCAAACATCTTTTCTTAAGACCTAAATTATGAGTCTAAGAAACAGGAATAGAGCCACTTAATAATCGGGTCGAAAGGGGCAGTTTTGAAGGGTAAGTTATGATTAAATTTTGAAATTAAATGTAGAGTACAATAACACCTCAATTCTCAAATTGCAATTATTGTTATTTAAGAATAAAAAGGAAAGTGTACTGAGAATCAATCATGTCCAAAGGAGAGACACCACAAGATGCACATGCTAACATATCTTGGGCCGGACATGATCTAATAGTAACATGCTCTCAAAGTGTTCCTAATTTTTCTTTTTAAAAGAGTGATGCATGAATGCAAAAAGAAAACCAAAGATATCGAAGGAAATATTAAAAATCTTAACATTGTACTTCCCTACTTCATCAACAGCTCATTGGCGTTCTTAATTTGAGGCCTAAGTTCGAGTTAATAATGTTTAAACTATAATTTTGGTCCGTAATAATAAAGTTCTATTCCGACACTTCACTAAATGATATATTGATTTTTTACATAGACCTACTCAATGAATTGAGGTAGGTAATATTATAATTTTTTTCAGGTGGGTATAAAGCAGTGGATCCTCCTGATACTAAACCCAGACAGGACTATGATTTGAGAGCACAGTGATGTGAAATTTCTGCATAGTCAAACTATGTCGTCTTAATGAGACAATGATATGCATTTCCCAAATGATTTTGATAATGTTTTACGAACTCAGCAATCCATTATGGAGAAGATTTGATCCAATCCATCAGGCAAGAACAAAATGATTTTTATATCAACAACAAAAGATAATGATTGATTTGTGCATATGGGAAAAACTTAAGAGGTCCCAGCCAATTTCTACGGTGATTCCAGGCTATTCCAAAACAAGAAAGTGAGTGTGGTGCGGAAGAGGAAAACATGGATGTTATGCAAATGTAATAAGATAGGGACAATAGCACCTGCTGTGATGAGGTGGACCAGTTCCATTTGCCGGCAATCATTTGAGCTCGCCATTGGCCGAGAATGAGAGACCGCGTGGGCTCACTGTGCGCATTAAGCAAAGCTGCGAGAACAAGCTAAAGCACAGATATTGGACTAAGAGGCTAATAATAGAAATTAATGTCCTGGAGAAAACAGAGACAGATGACAGAAGTAAAAGCAGCAGCTCAGGCTTACTCGAGGAGCGGGTCATCCAACAGTAATCACCACAGAGCAAGCCTTTCATTTCAAATATGACCTGCTATTTCTTTACCAAGCTGGATCAAATAAAGTTCGATGAAGAATGAAGTCGGCTGTTTGTAGAAAATCAACTAATATATAATTAATTTTCTCAAATAAGGATATCTGTCTGTTGTCATTCACACTCAGATTAGCACAAGTTGGGAAAAAAATATGATAATGAGAACTGATACAAGCAGCACTGATATAGTTGTAGCAGGACCCATCGATAGTTTCCACAAATGGTTCCTTAAGAATGTACCCTTGAGATCCCATCGACGTAACTTGCTTAAGAACCGCAGCATGCTGATCTTTGAGCAGCTTGAGCAGCCCCTGCACCCTGATCTGGTTGATTAATCTTGATTGTCTGAGGCTGCGATATCCAAAAGTAGAGTACATATCAATCACATGGAAAGAATGCCACTTAATTAAAGCATGTACTATGCAAACTTGCAAAATCACAAGGCACTATAAAACACAAACACATCAGTGAAAAAAAATATATATGAAGCAAACGAGAAAGTAATGCAATTGGCGGGATACTTTTTTACCCAGAAAACAATAATTAAGGGTCTATTTGATAGGAAATCCAAAAATAGAAATTTGAAAACAAGATATGCAAAGAAACATAGTTGTATTTTCAAATATGCGTTGGATAGCAAACTTAGAAATTGGATTCTAATTTAAGCAAGTTTTCAAAATGTGTTTGATATAGCACTAAATATTAGGTTGAATATAAATTACTATAAATTAATTTATGAAAATGTTTCATGCTAAAATTTTTGCATAATTATTATTTTACAATATCATATAATTTATAATATATTATATCATACATATTTTAATTTACCAAAAATAAATTGAGTTGATAAAATGAAATGCTATATTTATTTAACTTGTGATTTTTTGTAATATAAATCTGTATTTTAAATTTTCAAATTCAAAATCTAGATACATTGAAAACATAAAAATATTGTTTTCGGAATTCGCACTACTCTAATCACAGAAACCGAAAGCAGTTTTCAACCTAGTGATTTAAGAGTCTATACCTCGGCTTTTGAATCAGTATCAGCGAGTCTTTGTTTAATATCCCTAGCTATTGAGAAGAAAACTTCTTCCACGTTTAAGTTCGTCTTAGCACTCTGTAAAACACAAGATCTTTAGAATAGAATGTCCACCGGACATCATATCATAATTTTCCAAGCCAAGATGTGTAACTCACAGTCTCAAAGAACTTGATGCCATATTCATCTGCAAGAGCTTGACCCTTTGAGGTGGGAACAGCCTGAAAAATAAATTCTTGTCAAAAACATGTCACCTGAAAAATACAGACAGGAAGACCGATATAGAGAAAAAGAGAGAGGGTACCCTTTTGCTCTCATCCATGTCAGCTTTGTTACCGACCAGAATTTTGTTAACATTGTCTGAAGCATGTTGTTCAATGTTACGAATCCAGTTCCTAATGTCTGCAGAAAGAAATCAGCTTAGTTCATAATGCTTGGAGAAGCTAAGAAGATTCATCGTCTACAGAGATTTATTCCCAAAATAAAACTTCAATACATGGAGTGGCACTGAGAAAAGATACAAGCATTACAGTCATTTCAAATATCATAGTGAAGATAGACGGATATATAGAATCGGAGGCTCAAAATAGATACTCTAAAAGACAATAACAACTGAAGCTAAAAGAGGGTAGGGAAACATTACTGTTAAAGGAGGACTCATCAGTTACATCGTACACAAGCAAAATACCCATGGCTCCACGATAGTAAGCTGCAGAGGATAAAAAAGCGCAGAATCAGTTAAACTTGGGGGAAAATCCAAAAAATAAACCTGAGCTATATGGGTTTACGTATCCCAAAACTTGCAAAACTGTTGCAATTAAGTCCTATCACTTAAAAATCTATAAGTGGCAGCTCAAAAAATGCACAAATCATTTCTAAGTTACAGAGGTTCTTATATTTAAATCCTTGAGAACTTAGAATTTATGCAACTATACTCCACTTTTATATCCAAGAAAATTTGCAAACTAAAATATTATTTTAAATCTGAGAACTAAAATACCATTGATAATTGGACAATCTAAATCATACTTAATGTGCAGTGTATACTTGAAAATAATTATTAATTTACCAAAGAAAGAAAATTGTAACAATAAAATATAGTTAAGTAACTAATTAATCAAGGTCCCATTCGTTTTTTGGATTGGCTCCATCAAAGAGTGTGGTCTATAGAATTGGCATAAGTCGTCAAAGAATGAGCAATGAGTTATAAAGTAGGAAGTTGTCCACCACACTCATTTCGAGCATACTTATCAACCGCCCAAATCAAGAACAATGAGCAATGAGTTATAAAGTAGGAAGTTGTCCACCACACTCATTTCGAGCATACTTATCAACCGCCCAAATCAAGAACAATTGGCTGGACTCTTACATGGGCTATGAAGATCTTTTGAGATAGGTAAGGCAATGGTTAAATTATACGAATTCAGTCAAAAACATTGGAATAAGGTAAGAGGCACGGCATCAATGTTATAGTTCAATGGTGGTTTTTGCATTTTTTTTCTTAAACCTAAAATATCAAATGTTTATCTATTTATCTGAGCCCATATGACAATGGGACCTCAAAAACTAAAATTTGTTAGACAGCAAGGAATCAAGGTCTCAACACGCAAACTAATCAAAATACCTAATAAGAAAGGATCCAAATTTAACAGTTCCTTTTTTTTTTTACAAAAAATTCAAATGGAGTGGGAATTTGAACCTCAAACCTATTGTAAGGTTGGTTTCAATTAACTTGACCAATTGAGTAACATAGTAGGTACAAGTCAATAGATAAACATGCTTGATCCTATAAACTTGGAGATGTCAAATACTGATAAAAGATATCGAGACCTTTTAGTCCAACCTAAGACAATTTTTAAAGAATAACACATATGCCTAGGCCACTATCCTAGAAACGTCAACCACCTCATGCACATCACAACAACAGCACAAGATAATAAATTACGAACTTTAGACACTAACCAGTAGTAATTGTTCTGAACCGCTCCTGTCCAGCGGTATCCCAAATTTGTAGCTTGATCCTTTTTCCATCCAGCTCTATGGTCCTTATCTTAAAATCAATGCTGTCGAAGAACGTTCAGCCTACTCAATCAAGAATAATGTGGGAAAACCACATACTCATACAAGTTGTAGTTTAACAAGCACCTACCCAATGGTTGTGATGAAACTTGTGGTAAAGGAACCATCCGAGAAACGCAAGAGAAGGCAACTCTTCCCCACACCTGGAAAGGTTATATAAAACCATGAAGAAATACTCCATTCCAGACAAACATAAAGTTTGCAGCATATGCTCTCGCAATGAAATGCAAGAAGCACGCGGGTTAAAAAAATATTGAAGCAACGTCATCAAACACCATTTTACATTATCAAACCAAATTTCAACCTATTTTAAATGTAATCCAACAGTAGCTATCTTAGATATAGCCAATGTCCTAAAGGATCCTTAGAAAAATCCAGCAAAATGCGTTACGCATATGATGCAAATACGAAGTCAACAAGAAATAAATTCCAAACATTCCAAGAAATGCCAGGCTCAAACAAGTACTAAAATGCAGATTTTACCGTAAATCTAGAAACATATTGACAATGGTCACGAATCAAAGATTATTAAATTAAACACTCTACATTCCGAGTAGCTCAACGGTGGAAGAACAACTAAATCGAGAAGATCAAATATAAAATCTATAAAAAAAAAAAACGGAGATAGAAATGGAATAATGAGGTGAAAGAGTGAGAAATTCACATACCGCTATCACCGATCAGGAGGAGCTTTATGAGATAATCATAATCGGCTCGAGCCCTTGCTGGTGGAGCAGCCATCTATGGAACAAAATCGCAAGGGAGACCAGAAATCAAACCCTAGAGAGAAATACTGAAACAAAAGTGAAAGATCACACACCAAAGAAAAGGAAACAAATCTAAGAACAGCAACCAAACAGAAAATTGATTTCGTTTAATTTATATAATTTTCTCTTTTTTTCTTAAATTAAAATTACCGGATCAAAGGAGAATGGATGAATTTAAGATCTGAGACAAAGTAGAGAGGAGAATAGAAGAGGGAAATCGTCTCGTGTAACGCCAGCACTGGGCGGCCGTTGAAATTTTAGACTCGGCAAGGGTCTCTATGGGAGCGGGTGCACGTATTATACGGTGTACGAAACACCTTAGCCGTTGGATTAAAATAACATCGAGTTCTAGGTTGATCTAACGGATGATAGTGAGAAAACGGTAGAAAGGAACTTGAGAGACGACGTCGTTTTCTAAGTAGCT
The DNA here is from genome assembly GCF_002806865.2 of Cucurbita pepo subsp. pepo. Classification (NCBI taxonomy): domain Eukaryota; kingdom Viridiplantae; phylum Streptophyta; class Magnoliopsida; order Cucurbitales; family Cucurbitaceae; genus Cucurbita; species Cucurbita pepo. The sequence continues at coordinate 4,916,535 of NC_036647.1, forward strand.
TCATTTTTCCCGCAAACAGGTGAAATCGCGATTGCATACGGCATACGCGTGTCAACTTCAAATGAGCAAATTTTGATAAGACTTTAGGATAATTTTTATTTTTTATTTCTTGTTTAATTTTGAAAAATATTTAAATAAGGTTATTTTGAATTGGTAATAATATTAATAATAAATTAGGGCGGGACGACTTTAGAATTCTTCCCATTTATCTATTATTAATATATGATAATAAAACACGCATTTTTATTTTCCAACGTGTCACACAATCAATATATATTATCATAATTAATATATATCAAAAATACCTTTTTTTTATTTGTTCACTTTCATAAAATATAATAATTTAATATTAATTTATAAACTTTAGGATATAACTCGGGCGACTTTCTACCTTCTAAATTTTCGATATGAGTATCATAATTTTTACAATTTTGAGTTTTGTAATCGTAACAAAATATTTTAATTTAAAATTACAATTTTATCTGTATATGAAATGATATTCGTTATTTATATATTAAATTAATAAATGTTAATGCATTATTGTTATATGTAACGTATTGTGTTGACTAGTGATATATACGAGATGAATAATGATTATTTACTGTATTTGGGATATACACAAAGTAACACAATGATTACTTACTGCATTTGAAAAAGATGAAAAAGATAAAAATGGTTGCTAAATTTGAAATATGGTATTTATATATTTATATATATATATATATATTTATTTATTTATTTATGTAAGAGGAATTTGTGACCATTTTTTAAGTAAAAACGAAATTGCCACGTATTAAAGTTTTGTATTTATTTTATTTTGCGTGTTGAGTTGGCATCGTACAGTTACCTTAATTATTATTTTTCCCAGTATTCTCATTTTCTATTTCACAATATTAACTGAATTAAATATAATAAGAGACGACGCCGTTTTTCTATTAATTGTTAGTTCCCTCGTTTGTTGTTGGTGGATGAGATATTAAAAGATTTTTTTTTTAATTACAAAAAGATGTATAAAAAGATCATCATCCATAGCCTTATAAACAATTTTTTTTTTTTTGTTCCTAACAATTTTTTCAAAATAAAATATATAAAAAAAAAAACTTGTTTTTTATTTAAATATTTTCTAAAACTTCAAGTGTTTTCGAACTATTATCCAACGAAACCTTAAAAATCTAACGTTTGTTTAGTTGATTAAACTCGTTCATCCTCAAACTTTGAAAATCGAACCTAAATTACTAAAGTTTTCAATCATTTAATTAGAATATGGATCACTTTGTACCGAATGCCCTAAAAATCATTGGTTCCTCTTCGTCCCAAGGAATCCATTCTATCCCCACTAGCCTTTTGACCCTCCGAAAGAAGAATGGCATATTAAGGGCACTAATTTGACATATTCACGACGTTGCTTTAAAACTTTGTTGACTTCTAGAGTGCTCGAGTCAAACACATGTATTTCTCGTGTTAGTTTATTCCGCTAAATTAAAAAGTATAATAAATAAAATTATATGATATAAGTCAATAACACAAAAACTAATATTTTGTTTGATAGGTAAGATTAATTGTTCGACATGATATGGCCCGCCATCTTATCTTCTTTCCCAAATAGGTTAAATCAAACATGTGATACCGTAAAGCTTAGCCCACATTAGGTGCATAAAGAAGCAAATAATTGCATCGTCTACGAGGACTAGCAAGCCACGCAAAATCTTTTGTTTTCTTTAACACTTTTGGTCACTCCCTTCCCTTATTTCCTCCATTCGTGTCCGTCCATTTTGACGCTATTTTGTAAAATATGTCACGAGAATAATGTTTCACCGAGTTCAATAATTAAAGGTGCAAAATTGAATTATTATTATTTTTAATTCCATAAATAAATTTAAGAAATTTTAAAAAATAATATATGTTAATTATTACTTAGGCTCACCTTAAAAAAAAAATGTTGGATAAGTAATAAATATATGTAAAAAAACAATTATAAATTGGTTTGCAAAGGATCCACGTGGAAAAATCAATTATTTAAAATTGAATTATTCTAATTTAAAAGTCGGTGTCGGAGGAGACGTCCATTGTCGCCTAACCAACCGCCGATTGCCAGCTCAGTTTTTAAACGATTGTACCTCTGCACACGTGTGACCGTCCACCGAAGCACCGTCAATTTTTTTTAATTTTTTTATAAATATAATAAAAAAATTGAATTACATATTTTTATTTTGCTTTTAAATTTTTTAATTGTCATTGGATTTTATAGTTAATTTATTTATTTTGATTTATTCGTGGAATGTAGATATTTTATATAGCTGAGTCATGCCTATATTCATATTAATTTCGATTAATGTAATATAAATATAATATTTTATTTTTTGAGTCCATTTTTGGTAACTCAGTAATAAGATATTAATTACAATAATCTATATTTAGTAATTGTTGAACTTATATTAAAATTTAAAATATTTAATAAAATAAAAGGAAGGAAAAAAAGACCGAGAAAATGGGAAGAAAAAGAGATAAAAACGATGAATTTTCAACCAAACACGTCATAATGACTCCTCACCTTATCAGCTTGGCTAACGATAAGATAACGGTAACGCCATTCGATCAACCCAATCAAACCGCACCGAATGGCCGTTAATTAAGAAAAGGAAACTCCGTCTCCGTTTTCTTAGTGGGTCCCAGCTGACTCACCGGAACGAAATGACGTGTACTGACTCACAAACAGCAACACGATAGACTTGCTTCCCCGAATATACGCATTTTTTCCTTTTATTTATTTATTATTCTTTTAATTTTAATTTTTTTAATTCGGTAAAAGAAACTGGAGGATTTTCACTTTTGTCTGCTCTCTCCCCTCTCTCTTCGCTTTCGTTTCCTTTAAAATGGTGTAAGAGGAAGAGAGCGGGAACGTGTAACGTACAGCTCCTCATTGCTTTCTCTGGTGCAGAGCATTTCTTGCTGTTTCTTCTTTCATCCTCAATCTCTTGCATTGAGATCTGCGATTCGGTTTTTGCTCTCCGTTTCTCCTCTGAAGCTTTCAGGTTCGATTTTTGAGCTTCAGATCTTTGATCTCTCGAGCTTTCGGTTTCGGTTCCTTGTTTTTTGGTTTTTGTTTGATCAGTTTTTGTTTGATCAGTTTTTGTTTCTGGATATCTCTGCGTTCGTGGAGATCCACTCTGGAATGTGTTTTGAATCTTGTTTGTTTTATATTATCTGTTTGCTATCTGCTTTTTCTTGTCAGTTTTTTTTTTGGAGTTACGGAGCGGATGAGTATTTTGACTGTGCTTGGAACTATATTGTGATTTCTGAATCTATTTTCTATGAAATATGTCTGTCTTCATTCTATATCATTTACATGGCAGATGCTGGTATGTTAGATCCAGGAGATCGTTGTTTGTTTAGATTTTTTTTGCTCTAATTTATTGCCGTTAATCTGCTTATGAAAGCATTGTGAATCTGTGGTTACAAGAGGCGTTGTGACGAAAACGTTGATTTCTGTTCCTCCGTTACATGCCTACCCGAATAAAGAGGCAGAGATGTGGAAACTAAAGAGAACGTAAGCAGATAGTCCAAAAGAGAGACGTAGGGAGAGAGGAGTAAATGAATTCATACGTGAACGCTTGACGGATATTTTTCGTATCTCGAAGTTATGAATATTGATATGGATGATGTGGACGTAGTAGTCTAGTCAAGAAGCATGCGGTCTTTGGATCTGTCGTTTCTTATCTCTTTCTAAAATCAATATTTGAGACCTATCTTATTCCTTTGGGCAATGTCAATTGTCACATGCGTTTTGTTAAAGATATGTGAAGTTGATGGAATTGTTGTTGATGTTTTGGTTATCGACCAATGACAATCGTGATGATGCCCATTAGTATCTGAATCGGAACAACCAGTGTCTGCATTTGTGAATGCATAAAATCTGCGAAGAAGAACATGTGACTGCCTATTTTGTGTTGCTTTTGAATGCCTCGTTCTTTTCACAGTTATAGATCCTGATTTCTTACCCATGAAAGTGCAAGTTTATGTTGCAATGTATGTTAATACTCTATTCTTCTCTGATTAGAGTATGTTGACTGGTTGAATCTGATAAACCTGTGGTACGAGAAATACGGTGCAATTGTCTTTACTTTCCAAAGTTGTACAGGTTGCATGAGCTCTTGGATTGCATTTGATGTTTAATGTTTTAAATGGGCACTTGCGATTACGTTTATTTATTTATTTATTGTTGAGAGAGCTCCATACATATATTAGAGATTGATCTTTTCCTTGCACCATTTTCTTTCATATATCAGTCAGTTGTTTTTAGATATGTTCAGTCTTAATTTTAACTTTATTCATTTATCTATTTATGATAAGGTTCAGTATAAGCTTGATGACGTAAGGTTCTTGTTACATCCTTTCGGCATAAATTTTCCGTTTTGTGATTGTAATAGTCCTATAAGTATTGATGTGAAATGATGTTGAAAGATTTGGGCCTTGGTTAATATGCTTGGAAGTGTGTATTTCATAGTGTCTTACGATACCCTCAAATTGAACTTTTTTTTTGAGAGTAGATGTCCTGATTAGCTGCTTTCACTTCCAGCTTGCTGTTATGGCTCCTTCAAATGGAACAACAATCAATGCCCGTCCTTCTCCATACCCACCACTGAATGAGAGAATACTTTCATCAATGACTAGGAGATCTGTTGCTGCACATCCTTGGCATGATCTTGAAATAGGTATGCGTTATACCTCACTGTCATTTACTGTACCTTTTATGTGGAGGAGATTTTATAGCTAGAATGATCTACTACTAATAAACAAATTTTTAATTCTATTTCAGGACCTGATGCTCCAAAGATTTTCAACTGTGTAAGGATGCTGTTCTGAATTCCATAATATCATATATGGTTTTTTTTAAAGATGGTTGTATTAGATGTGATATAAGTTCATGATAATGCCATCAGGTTTGAACCATAGTAACTGTTTATAGTCGCGGATTGATGTTATTCAATTTCGCGGATGAGTATTCTTAATTGTTATCCTATTTCTTCTTTATATATTAGCACTTCAGCAACTTAGAATTTTGAATTTTCACCAAAATTTTAACGATGAATGCATAAATTGAATCTTGATTAATTTTCATCATGCAGGTAGTTGAAATAGGAAAAGGAAGCAAAGTGAAGTATGAACTTGACAAAAAAACTGGTCTGATTAAGGTAATTATAAGCTAATCACTTGTTTTTGTGGTGGATTTTATCTGTCATCAGTTGGATAAAAGGCCCATGTTTATACAGGTTGATCGGATTCTGTACTCATCTGTTGTGTACCCACATAACTATGGCTTCATTCCGCGGACTCTTTGCGAGGACAACGATCCCATAGATGTCTTGGTCATCATGCAGGTACAACAACAATTAATTGTTTAATGAAAGTTGTATTTTTAATAATATCGGCGCACATCTTACCTGATGTTGTTCTGAAATATTTCCAGGAGCCAGTTCTTCCTGGATGTTTTCTGAGGGCTAAAGCAATAGGCCTTATGCCTATGATTGATCAGGTAACTCCTCTCGAATAAATGCCATCTTTTGTTCTTAAATAAAAGAGAGTTCTAATCATTAATTAACTCAGGGTGAAAAAGATGACAAGATTATAGCTGTTTGTGCCGATGATCCTGAATACCGTCACTACAACGACATCAAGGAGCTCCCACCGCATCGATTGGCTGAGATTCGCCGCTTCTTTGAAGACTGTATCCTTAAAATTAGTTTGATCATTTCTAACATCATCAGCGAAAACCAACTTACAGTGTCATCCTAATCGATCGTCCCTATATCTTTTTATTCTCAATTTGTAGTGTTTCTTGACAAACCAATTCAGACAAGAAGAATGAGAACAAAGAGGTAGCTGTGAATGACTTTCTGCCAGCCGCTGAGGCCTTCAACGCCGTACAACACTCAATGTAAGCAATGGTTACTCTAATTTTCCCTTATCTATAATTTGCCGGTACCAATAGCCAGCTTTGATCTGATGAAGGATTGTGTTTGTTCTGTTTTTTATGCAGGGACCTCTATGCAGACTACATAGTGGAGAGCTTGAGGCGGTAGGTGTCCGCCAAGCAATTGGCACCCGTGATTGCATTCATATCACACACATTGGGAAAGCCTTCATTGAAATGGTTTTGTTTCTAAGGCAAGATTTTCCTGTCTGTGGTTTGTTAATATGCTTTCATACTTGAATTTACTTGAATTTACTTGAATTTACACCGTGTTATGTTCGGGAAACGATAATGCCATTAAATGGTTGTATCGAGATCGAAATGTTACACAGCGATCGTACTAGCGTTAGGGTAATGGCTATATTTTTTGATTTTTTTCTTTTTTTGAAAAGTCTATTGTAATGAATCTACACTTCTACTGTACTAGACCTGGTGGGATCCATGATCATTGTTCCTTATCAGGTCTTTTTTGCTTTTTGTTCCCGACACGGGAGCAATGATACCGACTTCAAGTGATTCTCTTTATATGTGTGTGTGTTTCTTAGTATAAACTAATAAATTAAATTTTAAGTTTGCATTTCCTTTTTTTTAAATTAATAAAAATGTCCCAAACTTTGTACTTTGCCAACAAAATGTCCTTGAATTTTTAAATTTTTTTTAAAAATGAAATAGTTTTAAAAAAAAGGCTTCCGGAGCTTCTCATCTGTTGGAATGGGACTTTCCAAAACAGATCAAACAGTTCATCATGGTTCGTGTTTAAGATGGATCATCGATTGGCTTGATTCTCAAGCCACAGTGGAATGAGATTGGAGATGATTGTAGTCAATTCACTGGAACGAGAAAATAATTTAATTTATAAACCTAAGAAAAAAAAATTTGGGAATTGGGAGTTGAAAGACTAAGACCGTAAAATAAGTGCAATATACACTATTACAACTCGTAACTAATATTTCTTAGTGTATATTGCACTTATTTTTTCTCTTTCAAGGTGTGACTCTCTCTTGTTCTTCTTTTTTTTCTTTTATATTGAGCATGGATTCCCTCGGAGAAGTAATAAGTTGTCCACATAAGATGTTCCTCATTGGATAGTCAATAACCCACTTGGACTACTGATCTGGATTTAAAATTTAAATGTCATCCCCATTTGTTTACAGATTTGCTACTTGTTCACCATAAATGTTTGAGATTTTACCACATAACTAAATTAAATGTACCATTAAAAGATTGATTTATGCTAAATCATATTTCTTTCCTATTGGACTGATTTCATTGCTCACTATAAATGAGAAAATAGTGATTTATGCCAAATCATATTTCTTTCCTGTTGGACTGATTTCATTGCTCACTGATTAAAATAAATGGGATAATAAATGAGAAAATAGTGAATAAGAGTGCAACGTTAACTACAAAAAGATTTGATATGACTCTACTTTTGGAGAGTTATCAATCTTCAACCGTGTAGACTAGCTTTAGGAGAATTCAAGCTTCATGTTCATTTTTCGCCCAGCTTTGTGGCTACGTCGGACCATAGGCAAGGTTTGCATTCGCCAATTGAATATCGTTTATGCAGAATCAAAGCTTGTTTGGTCACACACGTTCGTGTGTGTTTAATCGTTTGACGCAACAATGTCGCATCTCATTATCAACTCAATTTTCAACAATATGACTCATGCTTTCTAATGTTGTCCCATGTCTGGAGACACAACTAGCCCATGTATCGATCACACATTTTTATTTCATATATGTGCATTCACATAATCAAATCTAAATTTTCTGCCTATAAATTTGCTTTTTTGGAAACAAATTTAAAAATTTAAAAATAAAATAAAAAATTTTAGAATTGAAAATGAAAATATTTTTTGATAATTTAGATATATATATATATATATATATTATATGTATATATAATATTTAATAATAGAGGATAGCGTTAGTTTGACGCGGCGATAGAGCGGGAGTGGGCCCACTGAATTTATTAAATTATATTTTTCAAAATTCTCAAACTAATTAATTAAATAAAGGTTGGAGTCGACAGAAAGTATCCAAAACTTCTTAATATTGTCAACGCCCAATAAATATCTAAGCCGGCGCCTGAGCCACTGCTCAATTGGCTCAGCCGCCGAATATTATATATATAGTGAAAATTATACGAAGACCAAAATATATACTTTTTTTTTAATTAAATTACATTTATAATTATTTAGTGCGTAAATTTTAAAAAATATCTATTATTACTTTAATTTTTCCAATTTACAAAACTTTCAAATTTATATTTAATATATCCTCGACATATTTGATATTCTTAATATTCACGAATTTACTGATTATATTTATAAATATTTATTAATTTTGTGGTTTACAATTTTTTAAAAGATTTTGTATTGAATTGTTATTTCATTAAATTTTTAATTTTTTTAAAATTAAACTTATAATTTAATTTTAATCTAAATTCTTCTCAATTTTATTTTTGCTAATTTATTTTTAAAAAATATCTAATAATTCTCTGAATTTTCAATTATGTATTTAATAAATTCTTCAATTTTTTTTAAAAAATATTTAATATAATTCATAATAGTTTATTAAATTTTTAAATTTGTATCTATAGATTTTTTACTAATTTTACATTTTAAAAAATTAGGCTCTTATTAAACACATAATTAAAATTTAAAATTTTATTAGACATAAAATTTCAAATTATTAAAAAAAAAAAAAGAGATATATTAGGTTAAAAAAAAAAAAGTTTGAGGTTGTATTATTTATTATTTAAAATTTAAGGGACCTAAAAAAAAAAAAGAAAACAGAAAAAGGTTTAACCTGGCTTTTTCTTGGAGCCGACTTCAAGAAAAGGAAGAGAAGCTCATCATCGTTTCCAACAGGGTTTTTGCAGTTTACACCAACACGATACGCTCCTCTGTTATTTGAATCACTCCCCACCATAATTACCACTCCCAACCACCCAATATAACCTTTCCCCCGCATTCACTCATTCATTCCTCTCTTCTCTTCATTCTTCGATTTCACTGTTGTTTGAGTTCTTCCGCAAGCATCCACGGAGAGAAAATGGTAACCCTTCGATTCATTTGCTTCATTTGTAGCTTCCCAAGTGTTTGATTAAATGACCTGCTCTGTTTCTGTGGAAGTTCTGGGAAATTGCTGGAATGGGTTTCTGGGAAATGTGGTTTTGTTGATTAGCTTCTCTTTTGGTTCTATTTGGTGTTTGATCTGTGGTTCTGACTTGACTGGAATTATTTGAATGTGTTTGGATTTGGTTGATTTATAATAATAGTTCATGAATTGTTTTGGTGTGTAATGAATTGCTCTGAGATCTTGGGATATGATCTGGTTTGTGTTGGAATGATTTTATGTTTGAAACTATTGGATGGTTTAGTTTTATGATCGGTCGAGATAGAGAATTTCCATCTGGTTCTGTATCCATTGCTCTTATCTAAATTATCTCTTGTGATGAACAGGGGTCCTCCTTTTAGTATTTTACTTCTCCCCTCCCCCCTTTTAGATTCAATCTTCCTTTCAAAGTTGTATGGAGTTTTGTTGTTGCTACGAGGCACCCACCGCTCGTAGATATTCTCTGCTTTGACCCGTTACGTATTTTCATTAACTTTGTTAGGGAAATGTTTCCACACTCTTACAAGAATGCCTCCTTTTCCTCTCCAACTTATGTGTGATCGCACAATCCACACTCTTACGTATTGCTGATGGCGATACATCATAGGCTAAAGCGGACAATACTTATTGACAATGGGCTTGAGTTGTTAGATGAAGTGTGTGTGTTTTGGGTGTCAGCCAACCTTCTCAGCGATACGTAACGGTATAAACCAGATAATATCTACTAGCGGTGGGCTTGAGTTGTTACGAGCGATAGGGAATGGGTGGGCTTGAATTGAATTGTTACATGAATGTGTGTGTTTTGTGTGTCAGTCAACCTTCTCTTTTATTGCATAATCTTGTCTTCAATTTAGAAGATACTTTAAAAGGTGATCAAATATTACAAACTTAGCTTAGTTCTTACAACCCAAAATATGTTCATAAAAGTATACTTTCATGAATCTGGTAGGCCAATGCAGCATCAGGAATGGCTGTGAATGATGAATGCAAGTTAAAGTTTCTAGAGCTCAAGTCGAAAAGAACTCATCGTTTCATTATCTTTAAGATCGAGGAGAAGCTAAAGCAAGTAGTTGTGGAGAAACTCGGTGGGCCTAGCCAAAGTTACGAGGATTTTGCTGCTAGTCTCCCTACCGATGAGTGTCGTTATGCTGTCTATGATTTCGACTTCGTCACCGAAGAAAATTGCCAAAAAAGCAGAATCTTCTTCATTGCATGGTAATGACAATTCTTAACCATTCAATGATTGCATACTTCATCTTATCACTGATTGAACTGTTAAATGAAGGTCTCCTGATAATTCAAGAGTCCGAAGCAAGATGATCTATGCAAGCTCCAAGGACAGATTTAAGAGAGAGCTTGATGGAATACAAGTAGAGCTGCAAGCAACCGATCCGACCGAGATGGGTCTCGATGTAATTCGTAGCCGTGCTGGAATATAAGCCTTCAAAAACGAATCGAAATGTGTAAAGATTTCACTGGAAATCTTCTGTTCTTGAACAAGTATGAATCTGTGTGTCATCTGGTATGTCTTTTAACTTGTTATGCAAAACCTTCTGTCTTGAGTGACCATTTAGAGTCTGATACCTATGAAGCTAATAGCTTGTGAGGGGTTAGCTGAGACCTTATGCTAATTTCATCTTTGTTTTTTTTTTTCAGTTTTAGTTTGGATTGCTGGCTTTACATTCTTTCTTTTGCCCAACATTATCCTCTCTACTTTTGGGTTTATTGTTGTTTTCTTTGTAAGTTGGTAGAAATTGATTGCTTGATTCTTTGATTCTTTGTTCTAATGCTCTTGTGCCTGCGTTCGTGTTCGTGTTCGTTCTTGCTGCATTTGTGATAGTTGGAAGTGATTTAGGTCTGGTTGGATGACTATTTGGTTTTCTGAATGAACACTATTTTCATGGGTAAGTTTCACTACTTGATTTCAAAAATTAAAGATGAGACCCTGGTAGGAGTAGGGCGAGAAAGTCCAAAGAATACCATATCTTTTAGCGGTGGACTTAGGCTGTTACAAATAGTATCAGAGCCGGTCATCAGACGGTGAGAGACGTTGGTCGGAGTATGACTAGACCCTCTCCGCGAGACGTTGGTCGGAGTATGACTAGACCCTCTCCGCGAGACGTTGGTCGGAGTATGACTAGACCCTCTCCACGAGACGTTGGTCGGAGTATGACTAGACCCTCTCCACGAGACGTTGGTTGGAGTATGACTAGACCCTCTCCATAATAGACACGTTTTAAAACCTTGAGAGTCCATAGTGAACACATTTTAAAACCTCGGGGGAAAGTTAGAAGGGAAAACCTATAGAGAACAATAAACTCTCTCCACAGTGAACACGATTTAAAACCTTGAGGAGAAGTCCAAAAGGAAAGACTCATAAAGAACAATATCTATTCTATTAGCCTAGACTGGGTGTTATATGCCTAATGTCCCATTAAGTTCGAAAGTCTAAAAAATGCTTAAGTTTTGTCGTAAAATTGACATAAACCATTTAACAGTTAAGAATGAGCAATTGAATTGAAATCATATTCTCATTGATATTCATAAACAAATAGGATACAGTATAGCAACTAACATCTATAAATAAATAAAAAATATATAAATTAATTAAATATTAAAAATAAAATAAAATATACTATAAATCAAATAAATAAAATATATTCGAAATAAAATATATTTCAAATATTATATCTTAATATTTTATTTAAAAATAAAATAATAATAATAACAAATTACTTAAAATACGATAAAGTTGGATATTTGCCCTAAAAATCATTTGGGAATTCAACCAAATCAAGCAGTTCCATCACAGATTCACAGTATCATCTTCCCTGAGAGACTCACTTCGTCTTCGCTGGCGAGGGTTCAATAGCTCTCCGGCATCTTCACGGTAACGCCGAACCTCCTCAAAATCTTTCTGCATTCTATGTGTTTGTCGAATTGACCCAATGGCTTTCACTTGTGTTAAGTGTTATCCATGGCCTCTCCCGCACGCTCCCCTCTCTTTTTCCTCTAAACCCATCTCCAATTCCTCCATCTTCTTTTCTGCGTCAGTTTCTGATCACCTCGCCTCCACTTCTTCGTCCAATAGTGTTTCGTCTTCACCAAATGTTCATCATCTTCCTCCTGATTTCACTCCGAAGCAGCTTGTCGAGACCCTTCGTCGCCAGAGGGATGAAGTGGCGGCCCTTCGCGTATTCAATTGGGCTTCGAAGCAGCCCAACTTCGTGCCTAGTTCGTCGTTCTACAAGGAGATTCTTCGCAAGCTTGGAAAGGCAGGATCGTTCGAGTACATGAGGTGCGTTTTGGAGGAGATGAAGCTCATTGGCTGTGAGGTGGATAGAGGTATTTTCTTGATTTTTGTTAAGAGTTATGCAAAATTTGAGCTGTATGATGAAGTTATGGGTATTGTTAAAGAAATGGAGGATGAATATAGGATAAAACCAGATACCTGTTTCTATAATGTGTTGTTGAATGTTCTTGTGGATGGCAGCAAGCTTAAACTTGTGGAATCTGCGCATTCTAGCATGGTTAGAAGACGAATTAGGCATGATATTTCAACGTTTAATATTTTGATAAAAGCCCTTTGCAAGGCTCATCAGGTTAGGCCTGCCATTTTGATGATGGAAGAGATGCCAAGTTATGGCTTGTCTCCTGATGAGACCACATTCACAACTATAATGCAGGGGTTCATTGAAGAGGGAAATTTGGATGGTGCACTGAGAATTAAAGAACATATGGTAGAATATGGGTGCCTCTGTACTGATATAACTGTTAATGTCTTGATTAATGGGTTCTGCAAACAGGGTAGAATTGATCAAGCCTTGAGTTTTATTCAAGAATCCGAAAATGAAGGATTTCGTCCCGACCAGTTTACGTATAATACTCTCATGAATGGTTTGTGCAAGGTGGGTCGTGCTAAGCACGCAATGGAAGTTGTAGATGCAATGCTTTTAGGAGGATTTGATCCTGATACATATACATACAACTCTCTGATTTCTGGACTGTGTAAGCTAGGTGAAATTAATGAGGCTGTTAAGATTCTGGATCTTATGGTTTCAAGGGACTGCTCCCCAAATGCTGTCACCTACAATACTATAATTAGCTCATTGTGCAAGAAGAAACGAGTTGAAGAGGCCACGGAAATAGCTCGTTTTCTCTCGAGAAAGGGAGTTTTACCAGATGTTTGTACATTCAATTCTTTGATACAGGGTCTCTGCTTGTCTAACAATCACAGGAATGCTATGGAGCTTTTTGAGGAAATGAAGGGTAAAGGATCTCGACCAGATGAGCTTACGTACAATATGTTGATTGACAGTCTTTGTTCGAGTGGGAAACTGGAGGAAGCTTTAAAACTGTTAAAAGAAATGGAGTTGAGTGGCTGTGCACGTAACGTCGTTATGTATAACACATTAATTGATGGGTTTTGTAAGAACAAGAGGATTGAAGAAGCAGAGGAGATATTTGATGAGATGGAGCTTCAAGGGATTTCTAGGAATTCAGTGACCTACAACACTCTTATTGATGGTCTTTGTAAAAGCAGGAGGATGGCAGATGCTGCTCATTTAATGGACCAAATGATAATGGAGGGCTTGAAGCTTGATAAATTCACCTACAATTCACTCCTCACTCACTTTTGCAAGACTGGGGACATTCAAAAGGCATCAGATATAGTTGAAACCATGACCTCGAGTGGATGCAATCCCGACATCGTCACATATGGGACGCTTATTAGTGGTCTCTGTAAGGCAGGAAGACTTCAGGTTGCGAGTCGGCTTCTCCGATCAATTCAGATGAAAGGGATGGTTCTTACACCACAGGCCTATAATCCTGTTATCCAATCATTGTTCAAGCGGAACAGAACTCATGAAGCCATGAGACTTTTCAGAGAGATGTTGGAGAAGGGCTATCCTCCAGATTCAATAACGTATAAGATTGTTTATCGTGGTCTCTGCAATGGCGGAGGGCCGATCGGGGAAGCCGTGGACTTCACGATCGAGATTATAGAGAGAGGTAATATACCTGAATTCTCATCATTTGTTATGTTGGCTGAAGGTCTGTGTAGTTTAGCGATGGAGGACACCCTTGTAAAGCTTGTGGATATGATAATGGAGGAAGGTAGATTCTCAAAGAGTGAGATTTCGAGGATAAGGGGTTACCTTAAAATCAGAAAATTTCATGATGCATTGTCCACTCTTGGAGGTATCTTGGAGGAGCTGTACCCCATAAAAACTTGTCGTGGAAGATGAGAATGAAGTGTTGTAATTTGTACGTAAAAACACGATGTTTCTGTAAATGTATTGGAAATCAGTTAAGCGGTTGATAGATATTGTCTTTTTTGGGTTTCTCTCAAGGTTTTAAAATACGTCTACTAGTGAGAAATTTCCACACCCTTAGAGAGCCTAGTGGCCACACTGCACAATGTCTAGCTTTAAACCATTTGTAACTGTCTAAGTCCTATTATTTTTTTGGGTTTCCTTCACGGTTTTAAAACCTGTCTAACAGGGAGAGGTTTTCACACCCTTAGGGGGGCCTAGTAGCCTCGTTGGTAACGGCCCAGTATCTAGCTATATACATTTGTAACCATCTAAGCCCTATTGTCCTATTTTAGCTCTCCCTCAAGGTTTCCACAATCTTAGGAGGTTTGGTACGCCTGGTGTCTAGCTCTGTACCATTTGTAGCGGTCCAAGTCATTTTTTAGTTTTTTCTTCAAAGGCTTTCCCTCAAGGTTTTAGAACACGTCTACGAGAGAGTGGTTTACACACCCTTTTCAAAATACGTATCTACTAGGATTGAAATTGAAATAATAATGCGTTATCTTTTCTATGAAATGGAGAGTAAACCGATACAATTAACTACCAACTATAATTTAACAAAGTTGAAGACACTTATGATATTATACATTAGTTGAAGCTCCATCGGTTGCCAAAGGCTGTTCGTTCTTACTCGATTCTGCTATCTTCATAACCGGAGCTTCTTCTGCATGACCACCTCCTCCATGTTGTTGAATTACTAGTACTGATGATACTATTCCCCTACCCGAGCTGGCTAGTATGTCCCCTACTGGCCCCAACTCTGCGTGCTCTGCCGGTCGGTCCGCTAGTTTCACCACCATGCTGGAGGGAACCCGACCCTTCCCGACCACGACTAGGTCGTAACCACCTTCCTTTCCGATGCTCACCACCCCTTCGACTATCATGTTCGTGTTGCTGGCCTCCTTCTCTGTGTACTCAACTGTTGCATCCCATTTGCTTCTGAATTCAGTCAGTGCTACATCATCTAGCTCCTGCTTTCCAATTCATAACATTTACGTTTACGTTGAATTTGAAATGACTTTTTAAGTGCTTTTATATATATATATATTTTTTTAAGAAATAAAAATGTACCTTTTCTTTTTCCGGGTTGATTGGAGCTGTGGAGAAGCTATAACGGTTGTCGCCAGATTTGGAATGCATGGGGCGTAAAATGACGTTGCTACCCTCAAACCCATTCGATGGCGACGGCCGGAACCTTACCACCGTGACCTTCACCGCCGGATGCTCCGCCATCAAGCCACCCAACTCCAGCGCCTCCCGGTCATCGGGCCCACCAAAAAACACGATACAAATCCTTTGGGCCACACCAACCATGAGCCCAGGCCCAGGCGTATGAACCGTATTGGCCCCAAATCCACGGTCCACAAGAACCGCCACGGAGCAAGGCGCATTCTTCAGAACCCGTTGGTTCACAACTCTCCAGCCATGGCCCACATTCTCCTCCTCTTCCTTGCCGTCGCCGTCAAACACCCTCCAATTCCGATGGAATGGCAAGATGATCATCGTGACCCTCTTCTCGTTCGCCACGTGGCAGATATCCTCATGCATAGTGGCCAAGGAAGAGACGGCCGTAGTGGGGCGGACCTTAACCCGACCCAGTTGGCTGTAGGCCTGAAAGGCAGCAGCCATCTGGTCCCGCCACTCACCGGCCTTCCGGAACCTGGCGAAGAAAGGAAAGCCGTTTCTGCGGGCGCGTTGGACCATCATGATGGACGAAGACCGCTCGGTGAGCTCGACCAGATGCATCACGAAGAGTTTGAGGGATGAGTTTTTTGTGCTGCGAGTTGCTTCAGTCAGACCCATGAGGGACGGCACGTTGCCAGAGCTGTGGAGACAGGCTAGGATCCGAAGCTCGTCTTCGCCCGAGAGGTCGTGGAGTTTCCGGTGGGTTTGTGGGGTGGAGCCGCCGCGGGCTGGCTTGTAAACCGCCATCACGGTGGGGGTAGTGATGAATGTTGTGAACAGTGCCATTAACACTAAAATGGCGAAGATTTCGTCGTTCAAAACCTGGGTGTGCAAAGTCACGAGAGATATTTAAAGACGACAACATCATATTTCAAAGTGGATAATATTATATCATTCTAGATATGAGTGATTCCTAACATGGTATTAGAGTCATGTCCTATGCCCTTAATTTGGTAGGAGTGTTATGCTTTGTACCCTTAATTTAGCTATGTCAATAAAATTCTCAAGTATCCAACAAAGAAGTTGCTAGCCTCAAAAGTGATTGAAGTATCGAACAAAAAAGGTGTACTTTGTTCAAAAGCTCCAGTGCGCCTCACAAAGGATGTACTTTGTTCGAGTGCTCCGAAGAAATTCAAGTGCTTCAGAGAAAGAAATTGAGCCTCACACATGGTGTACTTTGTTCAAGTGCTTCGAGGGCTCGAGAAAAGAGTCAAGCCTCACAAAGGGTGTACTTTATTCGAGTGTTCCAAAGAAAGGAATCGAGCCTCACAAATGGTGTATTTTGTTCAAGTGCTCCAGAGAAAGGATTCGAGCATCACAAAGGGTGTACTTTGCTCGAGGACTCTAGAGAAAGGAGCCGAGCCTCACAAATGGTATATTTTGTTCAGGTGCTCCAGAGAAAGGAGTCAAGTCTCACAAATGGTGTACTTTATTCGAGAGCTCCAGAGAAAGGAGTCAAACCTCACAAAGGATGTACTTTGCTCGAGGACTCCAGAGAAAGGAGTCGAGCCTCACAAAAAGTGTACTTTGTTCGAGAGCTCTAGAGAAAGGAGCCGAGCCTCACAAAGGGTGTAGATTGTTCAAGTATTCTAAAGAAAGGAGTCGAGCCTCACAAAAAGTGTACTTTGTTCGAGGGCTTTAGAGAAAGAAGTAAAGACTCACAAAAGGTGTACTTTGATGAGTGCTCGGGATAAAAGGAATAGAGCCTCTAACAATTTTTCATTAAATTAATTTTTTTCAAACTAACCTTTTTCTCTTTACCAATATTGAGAACAATCAATTCAACCAAGCCTTTAGTGTTCATAAGAAGCCCCAACGCTAAGGCCTCTCTCGCCGGGATCAGAAACGCCATCGCCGCCACAAATGTCGCCAGAATCTTACCGGCGCAAGCAGTGGAGATAACTAACGCCAGCAGCCCCCACGCTCTGCCCCCTTTAATCTTAGCCACATCCGTCTTCAACCCACTGGAAGCAAAATACAGAGGAAGAAGAAGACCCGACACAAAATCTTCAATCCTCTCAATCAATCTCTCCGCAAACCTTCCCCCTTTCGGAATCGCCAATCCAAACACAAAACCCCCAAAAATCGAATGAATTCCGATCAAATCTGTCACGAATCCCGACACCAACACCCCCACTAACGTCAAACAGATATACGCGTCGCCCAGAGCATCGTGCTCGTACGAACACCGCCGCACAACCCATTTCATTCCGGGACGAATAACCACCATCACGAAAACGACATACCCACCTCCGGAAAGTAGGACCCACACGGACACCAATGGACTCTTTTGGGCCCCACCTTCGCCGTTACCGGCGAGAGCCACCGCAAGTGCGAGGAGAATCCAAGCGGCGATGTCGTTAAACGCAGCAGCAGCCATAGCGGTTTCGCCGACTTGGGTAGTGAGGAGCTTAAGCTCAGCTAAAATGCGAGCAAGAACAGGGAAGGCAGTGATGGACAAGGCGACACCCATGAATACAATGAATTGACCATAGCCGACTTTGTCAACGCCGTCTACGGTTTTACGGAGGATGAAGGCTACTCCGATACCGGAGAGGAAAGGGACAGAGATTCCGGCGAGGGCGATTCCAAAAGCCCTCCGACCGCTGCGACGAATGGAGGACAAATCGAGTTCGAGTCCAACGAGGAACAGGAAGAACAATAAACCGATGCTGGCCACGGATTCAAGAATCGGAGTGCTCCATTGAGGGAAAATCCGGTGCAAATAAGCTTTGTTGCGGCCGAGCGCCGACGGACCCAGAAGAATCCCACCCTGAATTTAAAAAATTAAAAGAACCCATTAACGAAATCAAAAAAGTTGGAGAAACAGAGCATTGGAGAAGAACTTACGACGATTTCGGCGATGACTTTGGGCTGCCGGAGAGGTTTGAGGAGGAGGGCGAGGAGGCGAGAGAGGAGGAGAATGAGGACGGACTGAAGGATTAAGAGAGGGAAAGCGAAGTGGAGGGGGTTGTCGCCTTGCCAGACGCCATTGGAGGCGATTTTGATGGAGGTTATGTTCACGCTCATCGTCTTCCTGGGCTCTGCGAATCTTTTTTTTTTATTTTTATTTTTTAATTTTAAGAATTAAATTTTGGAAATTCAAACGCTAAGAGAATGGATAGCTACTTATAGAACAGCTTCAAACCCAAAATGCTTTAAATTCACCTCCCTATCTCCTTCCTACTTCAATTGGGTTTGCCTGTTTCTTATTTTTATACCTAAATTACCCTTTTAGTACCCTTTTCTTTTCCCTAATTTTGAATTTTATTTTTGTTTTTAATTTTTTTTATCTGCCCTTTTACCCCGAAAGGAAAATGAGCTTTGCTCCTCTAGGCTCCCGAGCCCTCCCGTGATATACTATGTGAGATTCCATATTAAATGGAGAGAGAAACAAGTGCTAGTAAGAAGAGAAACAAGTGCTAGTAAGAACATTTTAGAAAGTGAATTGTGACACTGTATGCTTAAGAAAATTTATTAAAAAATTTCAAATTTTTTAAATTTATATTTATTTAATTACTGGACTCTATAAAAACTTTTAGATTTGTATTCGTTTAACTTTTGAATTTTCGAAAATATCCAATTTTGTTTTTAATAGGTTATCAAATTTTTTTTTTATAAATATTTTTAAAGTTTAGAAATCTATTACACAGGCTAATAAATTGTGCCCATTAGGATAGCAAATCTACGTAGTTTGAAAGGAACTTGAAGTAGATAAGGTGTAATGACTAGGATGGTTTTAAAAGTAATTTAGAATTAAATCAAAATATTAAAAGTCAAACGCCATAAAACAAAATAGGTATAAAATTAAATTAAATCAAGATAAGGTTAACCATAATTAAAAAAATTAATTTCCTACATCAACTTTAATTTATTGAAATATGTTAATGCTTACTTTAATTGTAAATAAATGTATGATTTAATTTTCGTGATTTATTTAATATAAATATATTACTATTATTTACTGGTTTAAATAATTAAAATATTTATATAAAAAGAATAACTTTCTCCTCGTAATAATAAGAAATTTGAGTTTTAACGATAAATAAATTAGTTTTATGATTTTTTTTTCTTAATTTCTTAAATTATTTTATTTAGATCTTTAAACTTTTAAAATATATATTTTATTTGAACAAAAAGAAAATAGATATAATTATTTTATATGTTTAGGGCTTAAATTGATTAATTAATAATTATTTTCTTTTTGTAAAAGGGATGAGTAGAAGAAAGAGTTCACATGCATGTGCACTGAAAGAGAACCTTGAAAAATAGATTACATTTTGGATGCATGTATTTTTATTATCACGAGAAGTACGCAAAAGCAGAGTTAAAAGACTGTAACGTCTCGATATCTCTTATAATACGACTGTGTTTGTGCTCGAGAGCCACATTGTACTGGAATGGGTCTCACTTTAATATCATTTGTAACGCCTCAGGCACATCGTACTAGAAGGGGTCCCACTTTAATATCATTTGTAACGCCTCAGGCCCATAATTCATATCAGGATTTAGAATTTGAATTCGACATTTGATGTTCCTGAGATTCTCTTGTATCTCCTGCGATACGAACATTTTTAATATGTCACCCAACGTAACATTGCTCCAAGCTAAGGACGCTTAATTTTTTAGTTCTAATGAGTGAGCCACCGAAAAGGAAAGTACACCCGGTAGGTATTGATAGTCTCTGAAAAGGTGAGAGACAATCAAAGCTGCATTGTTTTATTATTGTTTTCTCACTCCATTCCTTTCTGGTGATTTATCGATTCTTGACTCATGAGCTTGAAGCGAACCCATCAGTTCATGAACGGAGAGTATTGATAAATCCTTAACTTCTTCTATGGCAGCCACACATGATCAAACTTTGGAGTTAAAGTTCTCAACACCTTTGCAACAATTGTTTCATCTGAAATTTTCTCTCCATAGGTATGCATCTGATTGACTATTGTCATTGCTCTTGACAAGAAGTCAGCAACTAATTTGCCATTCGTTATGAGCAGAGTTTTAAAATCACGTATTAGAGATTGCAATTTCACTGTTATGACCTTCGAATTTCCTAGAAACTCGTAGAATTGACCATGCTTACTTTGATGTGGTTGCTACTGCAGTTCGTGAAAAAATAGTCTCATATATCTTGTTGAATTAACAATACGTGTCGTGTCGTGGCTAAGAGGATTTTCTTAATTTCTTCAAACTTTTTTAACACTGTTCCTCAAACTTGCTTTATTGGCTGTAAAGCTAGTATGTACAATGTGTGAGTCCTAAGAGACAAGGTAAGTACCTTTCCTAAAATTAAGGATAATCTAACTTTTTAAAATATAATAATTACATAAATTATTTATTTATTATTATTATTATTATTTTCCTCGATTCAATTATGAAAGTTTAAAGTTTATTTTAATGGATATAATCTAAAATTTAAAATTTAGGAATATAAATAATAAAGGTTTAAATTAATTATTTATTTATATTAAAATTGTGGTGGCTTTGAAAGCACGTGAGTTAGAAAGTCAAAGTTTAAATTTTGTTCCAATAATGAAGAAGGCAGCTGCAAGGTGTCTGTGAGCTAAAGCAACCACTTCAAAAGACCACACATGACTCATGCCATGTGATTTTTTTTTTTTTTTTTTTAATTACATAATTTTTCAAGGATAAATTTGTAAAATAAGTTAATTTGACGTGATGAAAATTAAATTATTTTAAAAATAAAAATTAGAATATCAACTATATTCAAAATCACACCCGCCATCGCCTATTAATGTTTAAATTGACTTTGAATAAAAATTTGGAAATATTAATATGGTCGAGCTTTATTCTTGATTAGATCACCCTATTTGACTCGACTATCAAACAAGCCAACACGTGTCTTTGACATTTAAACGTGTGGCTCATATGTACGATACAATTCTACAAGAAAATTATTACAACTTCCTAAATTTCTTGAATTTTAAATTTTAAATTTTGTTGTTTATTTATGATATAAAATAAGAGGCTTTAGAGTTTATGTGTGACTTAAAATGAAAACTACACTTTTACCCCTAAAAGTGACATTTTGGAGATGGAGAAGGGGGAAGAGAAAGAATAAGCGAAAGAAAAAAGAAAAAAAAAAGATTTTTAATTTTAAAAATAAAAAAGTATTTTTAATTTTATTAAAAAATATGGTTTGTGTTTGAGGTGGATTTAGAATTTATCGATTTAATGTTTTATTATTTGTCTGAATCTTTAGAAGCGTGAGTGTGTAGGAAAGGCCAATTAATTAACCTACCAAAGTAAGATTAAGATACCAAATCAAGATTAATAAATAATTAGTTAAACTAATTGTGGATAATGGATTTTAGAGATATTATTTACATTTTTTAATTGACTCATGATTTTTAAATTTTACAATTTGTAACCTCATCTCCCGATATCTTCAAAGTTTAATATAAATTCCATAATTTTGTATTTTTTTTTTAATAAATTTTTGTCCAATTAATTAAAAATGTAGAATATCTTAATTTAATATAAAAAATATTGCATACCGGGTATTTTATCGACAATAACATTTATTATTCTAATGAGAAGAAAGAAAAAAAAAATAAGTTGAATCACGAACCATTATGATTATGTTGTTGAGTTACACCAATTCTAGAGATTTCCGCTTAACACGTGGGAAAGGTAGAGGGAGCGGGAAAAGATTACTCCCTATTAGCTAAATGCGACCAAATATGATGATTATATTTCATATCCACCGATCGAAAACTATGTTGTAATATTAAAATTTAAACTTTTAGAATACGGAATATTATTCTATTAATTAAGATATTCTACATTTTAATCAAAATTATATGGAAAAATGGATAAAAATAGAAATTATCCAGGGAAATTTTATTTAAATAATTAAACACTTAAAAATGGCGTCATCTAGATTCGAACCAGGGAACTAAAATAAATTTTAATTTTTATTTAAAATAGTTGTGTTAATGGGATTGGGCTTGGCCCAGTTATGGATAATTTTGTGGGCTTGACGGCATGGCTATTGGATTTATGTGGGCCGAGATTCTGAGTCGTCTCCTTATAACCAAACAAGATCTGAGCTTATACGTCTCCATTTTCACTTGTAAAAGGGAATCGAGACGAACGAACGAACGAACGCAGACAATCGAAGGAAGATGAGGCAGTTCGATCCATGGCCGGTGTTTTTCAGGCGAGAATGGAAGAGGAATTGGCCGTTCCTTGTTGGTTTCGCCATAACTGGAACCCTTATTACCAAGATGACCGCCGGATTTTCTGGTATGATGATCGATTGCCATTATTTCTTGTTATTTCTTCTTGTTTCCTTCGTTTTTAGGTTTAATTTGACTCCTTCGATTCTTTCTGTATTGATTACTTGTTCGATTAATTTTCAGAGGAAGAGGTGAAGAACTCTCCATTCGTGCAGAGGCACAATCGGTATTGTCTCGGAACCCTAAATTTACTGATTCAGACTCAATCTCGCATCCCGCACCTTGGATTTGCTTATGAATTAAATCTATTGTCTGATACAGTTTCGATTTGTCTGTGGATTTCTGGTTTTAGTCTGAAAAGTCACGAATCCGTTAAAGAGAATTGTACATTTATTATTGGTTTTCTGTTTTCTGAAATGAGGTTTTTATAATTACTTGAATGTGGTAGTCATATTGTTTTTGTGCATGTATTCCTCTTGCTTATTTCTCACTAATGGCCATTGATATATAATCATCGTGGTTGCATTGTTTTGGAGTATAATTGTTGATATTCCAGTATTTGATTGGAAGGGTATATTCTAGAGAGAGGTTAAAAATCCATCATATATAACCCGAAATCATCTCTAGAGAGAAATGAAAAGAGGGTAACTCCATTTTGACGATAATCTGAAAGTTATTTGGAGTTATTGCGATTCTTTCCTTCACATACGTTCCAATGTTTGTGGAGTGATTGATTTTTCTCTAGATGTTATTGTGCACTCTTATCTCTTCTTTATGTTCATGTTCCAGTAATTTTGTATTATTGACTTTCTCCAGCGGAGAGATATATTTGGATTTTCATTTTTTTTCTTCTCTATTCCGTCCCCTTTTGTGGCGATTGTTGGTATACAACATAGGAATGTGCTTGACAAGTTAATGCACTGCCTGCTGCAGGTGAATCTTTGGAGGGGAATTGGTGGCATTGCAGAATGTGATGTTTTTATTTGTACAAAATAACAGATGCTGCGGTTAGTTTTCAAGCCATTTGAAGCAAGTCATATCGGTACTTCGCAGTATTTCTCAAATTTGTAAGGATTTTGTGATGTTGTTTGCTTACATGAACACGAGCTCTCTTTCGTAGCATCATTGGATTGAAAACTTTGGTGTTCTTTAATTTTGAATAATTGACCTTGTTCACGATCAGTCGTTTCATATGTCTACCAGTCATTCATCTACCGTACTACTTTTGACCAATCTCGTTTCAAAACTATTTTTGGAGTGGTAATTTCTTGTTGTATGGGTAACTTTGAATAAAAATTTGAATAGTCATACCATTTTTTGTCAGCTGACACATTGTTTCAAGTTCTAAGCCAAGTTTTAGGAGGATTAATCCATAAGAATTAAGTAAATTCTAGGTTTGTGGAATTAATCATGCAGCCTAATATAATCTTGACGTGCTAATTAATTAATTAATTAATTAATTAATTAATCAATCAATCAATTTACCCAATTCAAAATTAAAGTGAATTAAGTGAGTATTCATGAAATGCAAAACAGAGGGCTCTGTAATTATTTATATTTACATAACAGTTGGGGAATTGAATGGTAAGAAAGGAATATTACCAAAACCACTCTTAACTTTTACCGCTTTCTTCCACCACCGCTTTTGCTGCCTGCACACCATCCAACTTTCTTTTATTTTATATTCTAAATTAATTAATTTAAAAATAATAATAAACAAACCTCTTGGCTGTGATTGTTGTGGCTGTATGTCTGGCAAGTTTTCCTGGATTCCTCGTAGCTTTCGATCCTATATTACAAATTAATAATAATAACTTTAGTATTCAAACTTTGAGAGTGCAGAGATATTTTCATTAATATTTCAATTAGTTTGTAAATTAAATAAATAAAAAAGTTACCGAGTCGTAAACAGGTAGCTGGTTGCGCCAAAACTCCATCGTGGGTAGAAGTAATCGCCCTGAATCCATGAATCCATGAATTCAAATCCATTAACCATAAGAAAAGAAACAAACAACCCATCAGCATTAGCCTCAACTTTGTTCTTAAGCGAACACGACTCTCTACAATGGTATGATATTGTCCACTTTGAGCATGCATAAGCTCTCATGGCTTTGCTTTGGGCTTCCCCAAAAAACGTCTCATACTAATGGAGAGAGTATTTCTTGATTATAAACCCATGATCATTCCCTAAATTAGTCCAAAAGGCCTCGTACTAATGTAGAGGGTTGCTTTGGGCTTTCCCAAAAGGCCTCATACTAATGGAGAGAGTATTTCTTGATTATAAACCCATGATCATTCCCTAGATTAGTCCAAAAGGCCTCGTACTAATGTAAAGGGTATTCCTTGATTATAAACCCATGATCAATCCCTTAATTAGTCGACGTGGATTTTCATCATCCAACACTTATCATTCTCACCTGATCGTGACCGCCCATAACTCAAACATTCTGGAGATATCATACACTTTTTCTCCTCCCTTTGCCTTGCACGCACAACAACACCACTTCCCTGAATCAACAACCACCATCCCATACACATTTTATGAGTTTCTTCAATCGAACCACACATTTATTACACCAATCTAGTTCTAATCATCAACTGAATTGACAAACAAATGCCAGAAATAACTTACAGGTGAATCGAAAACGATCTTCTTCTTCACTTTCCTCCTAGATTCTTTCTCTTTTCTTCTTTTGTTTTCTACTTTTTCTTCTTGAATATCAGAACCAGTGAAAGGAACTGGAGCTTCAGCTGCACTTGTTGTCTGCATCATATCTTGAGCCATAGAATCTCCTTCATCCAATCCATTACCTTATTCACAACTTTTTCTCAGTTCTTACATTCATGAAGTTGAAATCAACTACATATTTTTAATAATGCAATGTCATGTTATAAAAGATTTAAAGAAAACCCAAAACCAGACAGATATTTTTCTCTGTGATTCAACACATCGGTTAGAAAAGGGTGCAATGCATTCCTTACAAGGGTGTGAAAACCTCTCTCTAGAGGACACGTTTTAAAACCTTGAGGGGAAGCCTAGAAGGGAAAGTCCAAAGGGGACAATATCCGTAAGCAATGGGTTTGAGCTGTTAAAAATGGTATCAGAGTCAGACACCGGGTGATGTATCAGCAAGGACACTAGGCCCTCAAGGGAGGTGGATCGTGAGATCCCACATCGGTTGGAGAGAGTAACAAAATATTGCTTACAAGGGTGTGGAAACCTCAAGGGGGTGGATTGTGAGATCCCACAATGTTGTAGAGGGGAGCGAAACATTCCTTATAAGGGTGTGAAAACCTGTCCCTAGTAGACGTTTTAAAACCTTGAGGGGAAACCCGGAAGGGAAAGCTCAAAGAGGACAATATGGGTTGTTATAATTACTGGGAAGAACTTTTGACCTTTTAGTCAAGGTCGATTGTGCTTAACAAGTGTTTGACATGAATCCAACAAGAAGAAGAGTGTCCCACATGCGCTTATCTACCAATAGTAATTTGAAAATGCACTTACTTTTCGATCTACAACGCAAGCTGTCTGTATCAGAAATATTTCCCCCAGCAGCAGTATTATCCAAAGCTTCTCCCTGGAAGCAATTTGCTGCATAAGTTTCCCAGTTGGGAGGAAACCCAAACACAAAATGCTTGAAAACCTGTTTATAGTGAAAGCTACATTAAACCCAAATGAGAGCACCAGGAAATATAGGAAACAAGAACCACAAATTTGACATCCAAACCTCGGCCGTGAAGCCACTATCAGTAGTACGAAGTTTGTTTATGAAACCCTTAAGAACAACACAGATCCCATCAGCAGTCTCCAGAGTGAAAACATCGAATCTCTTAACAATGGGAGCAGAAGAAAATACACGAACAGGTTGTCCCCTAAAACAAACCAATAAAAAAAAAACGTGGAAGAGCGCAGAAAGAAAACACCAGAAGAAATTTTCGAGTCGCTTCACGAAATGGCAACAGATTGAGGCAAAATGTGAAAGAAAACAGAAACAATCACAAAGAAAGCCCTAGAACGGAGACAAAGTATGATTACGGTGTGGATGTTAACCCAGCGACGGCAAGCGATTTCCCATTGGAGTCATTTTCAGCTCTGATTAACCACCAATCGAGCAAACAAACCTTATTTTTCGATCAATTAGACACACAATCAGAATCAGATGAATAAAAGTAATTGAAGGAAAGTTTGAAGGAGCGCTTACTGTTTTCTGGAAGTAAGAAACTGAAGCGCGGGTGGGGATTTTGGTGTCGCTGATGGGGGTTGTTGGTCGATGCAATTCTGGAGTAGAAGCCATGGCGTTTGCGAAATTCGCCTGAGATTTTGAGAGGGATTTGCTTACATTAGGTTTTTGGCTCCTTTTTTCTGGGGAAGGTTTTGAAATTCATCGAGGAGAACGGCACCGGCGCGCGGGAATGCTTTACAGC
Source organism: Cucurbita pepo subsp. pepo (assembly GCF_002806865.2). Classification (NCBI taxonomy): domain Eukaryota; kingdom Viridiplantae; phylum Streptophyta; class Magnoliopsida; order Cucurbitales; family Cucurbitaceae; genus Cucurbita; species Cucurbita pepo. The sequence continues at coordinate 4,943,756 of NC_036647.1, forward strand.
CACACTCCCCTGTTTGTTGTGATATTTACAGTTCCCAAATTTTACAATTTTACCCTCTTCTGCCACGTTTGACATTTTATCTTATATATTTTCTATTATATTAATTAAATTAATTGTGCTTCTTATATTTTTATTTTAAATTAAAATACAATGAATTATGATTTTTTTAATTCATATATTATAAATTCCAAGGATTTCTAAGACGAGATGACGAGATTATGCACAAAAACCAATTGAGTTATGCACACGCTCAATGAGCCGGGAATAACTAGCTACTCCTAAATAACCACAAAATACAAAAGCTAGTTTTTATTAAAAATGTACGCAATCTAAAATCTAAAATGTTACATAAGTCGAATACTTGAGAAGTTGTTTGACTATAAGGAATTCAAATATCAGTGAACGATCATAGAGTAAGACATCGAAGCATAAATCTTTAGAACGAGAATAAAATGTTTTATCGACATCAAATATCGTCGTGTTGAAATTCAAAGCATCGGATAGAGGGAAAATATCAAATATGAAGGCATAAACTAGGATTGATATTCGAACACTAAAGAGAAGACAATTCATAGCTTTTCATCTTGAGTTTCATCACAAGGAACACAGCCAAAGTGGGTTTGGCTTGATTGAATATCACAACCAAAATGACTTCATAATATGTTGGCATCAACAACTCGATGTTTGTCTCAAAGAAAAGAAGTTTACGTATAGAGGAAATTAATGAAACAAAAACAACCTTAAAATATGTCTTGGTGGAAGTGTCCTGAAACAGATTGTGCCCTCTGCAGATGGAGATTCAATGTGTAATTTCTTACCTGCACAAAGACAATTCATAGCAACATAAGAATTTGTAGCATGTATTGCAAAAGCAAATTTTCGGCATAGCTTCTCGTAATCTTGCATCGAGTAACAACTAACGAGGGATGATCATTTTGACTATTCGAATCATAAGCTGATATTCAACAGTCTTAACTTCACATAATCTTGTTTCGAGTCAGGGTCTATATGATTCCCAAGCTATTATGGTGTTCTAATTCTATACGTTTATGCGTTCTTAAATTCCAATTCGAATTATGAAATCAACAGGTGCCTTAAAAATTGAGTCATAGAATCGCTACGTTCCTCCATAACATAACGAAAAATGTGTAACAGCCCAAGCCTATTGTCAGCAGATATTGTCCGCTTTGGCCCGTTGCGTATCGCCGTCAGCCTCACGGTGTTAAAATGCGTATGATAGGGAGAGGTTTCCACACCCTTATAAGGAATGCTTCGTTCTACTCTCAAACCGATGTGGATCTCACAAAATGTAGCCTTAAACATTCCAGAATATTACCAGGACAGCTAAGTTTACGGACAAAACATATTGAAGTAACTTACTAACAAGGATGAAGACGATGATGTAAAAAAAAGTTAGCGATCGCAAGGATTTTAGCACATGCCGTGATAACTCGAAGCAAAAAAAACTATGGAGGAGTACATCTGCATACCTCTAAACTTTGAATTTGTTCTTGATACTGGCATAAGACGTGCTTTAACTGATGGACTTCTCTCGTCTTCTCTTCTTGCTCAAGATTCCGCTCGTGCTGAATGGCGACCGCTCTCTTTAAAATTTGGTTGTCATTTACCAAGCTTTGCAAATGCCCCTTCAAAGAAGCATGCTTTAACTGCAACATAATGTGGAGAGAAACGAAAATTTAACCTTTTACACTTGATCAAAAGGAGATTGAACAGTCTATGGACAATAATTCCACACTACCTCCTCTGATTCTCTTGAATGCACAGTTACATTATGTTCAAAAGCTTCTAAAATCCTTGCGGCTCGAATTCTAGCATCACCAACATCAACTGCGCTTCCCATTTCTTCCACAAACATGTCCACCCACTTGGATCCATGCATTCCATATCCTTCACCAATGGCCGAACCAGCATCGGCGGCTTCTTCGACCTTCTCGTGTGACATTTGGCTGCCTGATTTCAGAAAAACCCGATTCGCTTAGAATAAGATATCAAGGCCATGTATATATTTTACGTAATCAAACCTGTTTAAACCAATGTCAGATGATACACATGTATAATAACAACTTACATGTAGCTGTTCTCTCATCCGGGACCGTAGAACAATTTCCAATCGTCACAGAATCGACACGAGCACTAAAATCATCAAAGGAAGGCACCTGTAGAGCATCACTTGCATATTTAATCTTCAAAATTATGATCCTAAGAACAGTTTCGACCCGCTAAACATGCACACAGAGGATAATCAGATCTTCCAAAAGCTTTAATTCATGACAAATTGGTTGATTATAATGCCTATGAATATCCTGATATCAAACCATCTTTATAGCATTCCTTTCTGATTAATCTAGAAGCATTGGTTACAAACAGACAGAATCAATCAAGTGGAGAAGAAACAGTACTCCATAAAAAAAATTAAAAATAAAAACCTATAGAATTTTCATTTGAAAATTTGATGGAAAGGCTGAAACCAATAATCCAAAATAAACTAAAAACGGAATTCATAAAACAACAACTGATGATCCTGGAAACAAACCTCGGCACCGACTCCAGGGAACATCTGAAGCAAAACCGAAGCAGAATCCTCATGTCCAGACCCGAACTCCGATCGGGTCGGGGATCCGAAACTGGACCACCGGGACCTTTTAGCGNATTGTCAGCAGATATTGTCCGCTTTGGCCCGTTGCGTATCGCCGTCAGCCTCACGGTGTTAAAATGCGTATGATAGGGAGAGGTTTCCACACCCTTATAAGGAATGCTTCGTTCTACTCTCAAACCGATGTGGATCTCACAAAATGTAGCCTTAAACATTCCAGAATATTACCAGGACAGCTAAGTTTACGGACAAAACATATTGAAGTAACTTACTAACAAGGATGAAGACGATGATGTAAAAAAAAGTTAGCGATCGCAAGGATTTTAGCACATGCCGTGATAACTCGAAGCAAAAAAAACTATGGAGGAGTACATCTGCATACCTCTAAACTTTGAATTTGTTCTTGATACTGGCATAAGACGTGCTTTAACTGATGGACTTCTCTCGTCTTCTCTTCTTGCTCAAGATTCCGCTCGTGCTGAATGGCGACCGCTCTCTTTAAAATTTGGTTGTCATTTACCAAGCTTTGCAAATGCCCCTTCAAAGAAGCATGCTTTAACTGCAACATAATGTGGAGAGAAACGAAAATTTAACCTTTTACACTTGATCAAAAGGAGATTGAACAGTCTATGGACAATAATTCCACACTACCTCCTCTGATTCTCTTGAATGCACAGTTACATTATGTTCAAAAGCTTCTAAAATCCTTGCGGCTCGAATTCTAGCATCACCAACATCAACTGCGCTTCCCATTTCTTCCACAAACATGTCCACCCACTTGGATCCATGCATTCCATATCCTTCACCAATGGCCGAACCAGCATCGGCGGCTTCTTCGACCTTCTCGTGTGACATTTGGCTGCCTGATTTCAGAAAAACCCGATTCGCTTAGAATAAGATATCAAGGCCATGTATATATTTTACGTAATCAAACCTGTTTAAACCAATGTCAGATGATACACATGTATAATAACAACTTACATGTAGCTGTTCTCTCATCCGGGACCGTAGAACAATTTCCAATCGTCACAGAATCGACACGAGCACTAAAATCATCAAAGGAAGGCACCTGTAGAGCATCACTTGCATATTTAATCTTCAAAATTATGATCCTAAGAACAGTTTCGACCCGCTAAACATGCACACAGAGGATAATCAGATCTTCCAAAAGCTTTAATTCATGACAAATTGGTTGATTATAATGCCTATGAATATCCTGATATCAAACCATCTTTATAGCATTCCTTTCTGATTAATCTAGAAGCATTGGTTACAAACAGACAGAATCAATCAAGTGGAGAAGAAACAGTACTCCATAAAAAAAATTAAAAATAAAAACCTATAGAATTTTCATTTGAAAATTTGATGGAAAGGCTGAAACCAATAATCCAAAATAAACTAAAAACGGAATTCATAAAACAACAACTGATGATCCTGGAAACAAACCTCGGCACCGACTCCAGGGAACATCTGAAGCAAAACCGAAGCAGAATCCTCATGTCCAGACCCGAACTCCGATCGGGTCGGGGATCCGAAACTGGACCACCGGGACCTTTTAGCGGAAGAACAGGCCGTCGGAGAAGAAGATCCAAAGATCTCCTCAAACCCAACCCGCTTTCCACAAACTCCAGCCGACATGGCCTCCTCCTCCTTAAACCCCCAAATTTATCGGATCAAAAACCCTAGAACGAAATTCCCAAATACGAAAAGGCGGAAAACCCCCAGAAAATCAGAAATCAAAAGGCTCTATGGTTCTAAAACAGAGATCGTCGGTGATCGGAAAATCGCCGCAATTCTGGAGAGGCAATCTGTTTGAAAACGTAGAAACAGATAGAAATAATGTAGAGAGAAATTGAGGGAATAGGGTTTGATGAAGGGAAAGAGAAGGAGCAGGTTGAAAGAGGGGAGGGTGAGGCCAGATTTTGGCGTTTAATGTGGGTTGGAATCTTTAGATATTTCCACCATTGAAGTTTACAGTTACGGTAGATGCACGAAAAAGATAAACGTATATCTATGCACAACATTATAGGGTAGACCAAATATACATTACTTTTTTATTTTTTTATTATTTCTTAAAATCTTATCAAAATTTTATATTTTGATTTTAATTGTTTATCGGCAGTAGAATGCGACTAATTGTCAATTCTTCTTTTTACCCGAATTATATGTTATCTAAAACACTTTCTATCGAACATGATAAAGACTCGAGCATATGTATTTGCTGAGTTAAAATTAAAAGTTCAAAGACCTATTTCAACTCGGCGAAGCTTTGCACATGCAAGTTGCTCTGAATAAAATATTAAGGGACCGAAAGCCGAGGGTAATCAAGAGACTAGGTTAATTTTTTAATGCAATTATTGCAACAAAAAAAAGTAAACTTTGCACAAATCAAGATATATCAGGCCTAATAAGTTGCTTGCCTTTTGATTTAAAAAACAATCAAGGCATTTAAGTCCCTGTTTGTTATTTGACCATAAACTTCGCCCGATAGCTGCAAAGTTCTTGATATCTATATAGATATATGGCTATGGTTTTGATATCTTATGCACAGTGAGCATCAACTTTTCTTGAAAGTTCTTGCAAATCAATATGAATGGATGGATTCTCCAGTTTCAGCAGTTGATGCACTTCCTTCTCCATCGCCATTGTTTCTCTCATCAAGCATTCCATGCAAAACCCAATTGAACACAAGCGCTGTGTCATTTGGGCTTTCAGATTTGCCTCATCTTCACCATTTATGTAAGCTTTGCTCAGAATTTCATTTGCATGTTGGCAGAAGGAACCCATAATTTTCTCAATATCTTCTTCACTGAGAGCTAGAGCTCTGCTTCCATGGTTTGAACCCTTTCCCATATCCTGGTTTTTGCTCTGCAATTCCTTCAAGGACTTTATCAGGCTCACCTTCTCCATGAACTTCAAAGAACATCCAACTTTTTTGCTGAATGCCTCCATGTCTTCGCTTAAGTTAGAACTGTTGAGTTCTAGAGACAGAGACCTCATTTCATGCACCAGAAATTGTAAGATATCTACTGATTTTTGCAGAGATTTCACAAGATTATCGTAGCAGGTAGCTTGGAAAGGTGTAGTCCAGAAATTTGGCTCAAACCCAGCTTCTATAATGAATTTTTCTAATTGACTAACGTGGGATTTCAGATTTTTGTGCTGTTCTATCAATGGAATCAAAGTAGAAGAAGATTCATACGAGTTCTTATGGGGAATAAGGATTACCCTCTTGATGCAATCTTGAAGGAGCTCTAAAGTTGTTGAGAACTCTGTTTTTGTCAAAGTTGCTGCTCTTGTTGGGTTGAAAACAACCTCCACGGTCAGATAACAGAGCAATCCAATGCAAGCTTCTATGATTCTAGCATTTGCAAACTCAGATGGAATGCCGTAGTTCTTCCTCCCAAGAACAAGCAACGCGCCTAATGCTGAGGCGATGCCACCAGATTGACCATACATTCTGCTATGGATTAGAAAGCTGGAAAAAACAACCCAAGGGAGAAGAGGTAAGAGCCATAGATACTCATATTTACGCAAAATAAAACAGCATATGACGCCATAGATTGACCCCATTGCCGTCCCTTGAGCTCGAGCGTTGGCGACTGTAAATATTGCCTGTCTCTCAGTTGCAAAGCTGATGGCAACCGTCAATCCTGACCAATACCCATTTCGCTTTGTGTAAGTCAGACCCAGATACACGGCAAGACCCAACGTAATCGAGCATTTCAGGGCAAAACAAAAACTCTTGGATGTAGGCAACATGTTCGACGAAATGCCCCAATGAGTCTTTTTTGTACAATCGTCCCCCAACTCAGTTGCCTCTCCCCCATTGAGTCTCCGACCTATTTTCACCTCGGAGACGAGATTCCGGGAAGCGGCGGCGGAGGTTGAGTCATACAGAAGGATTTCCATACACCGCAAGAAGAACGAAACCGGCAGAATTTGAGGGATAATGGGAGAAATATTAATCGGCCGATGGGTTGACAACGTGGGCTTCTTCTCCGGCGCAGTAGTGAAATTGAGCTGCTGTAGGTTTAAGATGGCCTTGGGTTTGAGATCGTTGAGCAAATTGCAGAGTTCTTCGTCCATTGCTCCGAAGGCAATGGAAGGGGAAGTCAGGGCAGCTTCCATTCCTCTCATTGCAACTTCAATTTCTTCCAACTTTTCTGCAATGTCGATGCCCCTCTGTGACCTTTCCCAGATCATTCCTCCCTGTGTTCATACCAACAAGGCTTGCATTAACCACTAAAATCCAAATCGCTACCGTGAAATTGAGGGTGAAGTTATCATACCATATTTGCTTTGATACTTTGAAGAAGCTTTGTTCCATATATCGATAGCGACTTGGCGTCGGCCATTGACGCAGCTGCCTCTGCTTTGCTCCTCGCGCCCAACCCATCCACCATGGCCGCCGTTCTCTCGCAGCCATTCTCAATATAGCCCCTACTAAGTTTCCTCATCTTCACTCGCACCAAATCAATTTATATATTTTTTAAAAAAATTATTATAATTTCATTTCCACGTCAGATAATAATTTCAACTAATTTAAATACTTTAGTTATACAATTGGAAGTGTTTTTATTAGATTTTAATGGGTTTTGTTTTAATTATTTAATTATTTATTCTTTGTCCCGTGCAAAATTAAAAGAAATTAAACGACCGTATGATATTGTTCACTTTGAGAATAAGTTTTCATAGCTTTGACTTAGGTGTCTACTCTTAACATAACCTCTCATGATTTTGTTTTGTGCTCCCAAAATTCTTGTACCAATGTAGAAAGTATTCTTTGATTATAAACTCATGAGCATTCTCTAAGCTGATGTGGGACTCATTTTCTTTTAGAGTCCTTTGTTCGACATTTGAGAATTTACCCCTCTATTGGCACGACTAAATTTAGGACATGACTCTGATACCATGTTAGACGATCACTCATCTCCATGGTATGATATTGTCCACTGAGCATAAGATCTCATTACTTTGGGGCTTTCATCATTCAACACCATACCACTCAAAACCAAATAATAATAATAAATCCTTTAAATTATATATATATCAAAATTTTATTTTAACTAAAATTTTGGTCGTGATTATGAAAATTTCTGGACCTTGATTTTACCTGGAAGGAGGCCAGCTGTGGGTAGGGAAGCATCATGGCGGCGACGGCGGCAAGAGCTCCGGCAGCCGTACTGGACGCAACACGAATTGGGTGCATATAAAAACTCGTCTGACCGCCGTGAATCACCGTTCCGACGTACACGATCACAAGCTGTCCAAATGCGATTCGCTTCGTCAGCAAGTGGGTCCGCTCCGGCAAAGCCACCATAAACGCACTGACGGCCACGGCCGCTGCCGCCGACGCGCTACCAGTGAACCGCTCCGGTTTGATCAGCCACAAGCAAGGTACAGACGAGAGCACCACCAACGCCACCGCCCACATCACGTGCCACACGCCCATCACAGCGTCGCCAATAGAAACGGCGTCGGAAAGCAATATGGAAATGATGGTGACGTAAGAGAAAGCCGAGAACGCCAATAAGTGCTTCACAGGCGCTGGTCCGAACACCGTGATGACGCCAATTATGGCACATGCCAAAGCAGCTCGTAGAGCCGAGCCGAGGCGCATCCTCCATAGCACCGCCGTCGTTACCGCCACCGGCATTATCAGTGGTTGTATGTATGTGGGGTATATAAGAGGAAGAAGAGAGCTATGTTTAAAAGTAACACTCTAACCATAGATTTTATAATTAAATTACATTACAATAAGTTGTAGTTCCAACATTTTTCTACGACATGATTACAATACGTGTCCATATATATTTCATATATTTTCACGTGTCACGTGTGGTTACTTATATGGAAAGTATGGTTAAAATTATTAACTTCTTTCACCTCTCCTTTTAAGTAAAATTTATTAATTTTAAAACAAAAAAAATTAATACAACATTATACACTCTTATAATAAATTGGGATATTAATTTTTTATAAGAACAATCATTAATATAATAAAAATTCCAACTTTATCCCTCAATGAATTTGGGTCGTTGACCAAAACAAAAATATCAATATTTTGGAATATTATATAACTCACAAATAAAAAATTAAGTAAAACTAAAATATTATGAAAATTTAAATTTAAAAGGATTAATGGGTTGATCAAATTTCAACTATGTATTAAATATGATTAATTTACATTATTTATGTTTTATATTAAATGCCAATCATTTATTGGGTTAGCTAGTCAAATATTAAGGTTATTTTTGTCAATTTCCCATTATTCAATGCGGATCATATAATTATCCAAAATTATAAAAATATTAGTTAATTAATTAAGTTTGGCCATTTAATTTGTCAATAAACCAATAAATTAGTTTTTTAGTTCAAACCACCGTATAAATAAAATAAATACAATTTAATTTGGAGTTCCAAAAATCTAGGTGAAATATCAACAAAATAACATATATTTATGGAAGAATAATAAAATAATTATTTTTTTAAAATATCTAAATAAATATTTTAAATTATATTATCGAGTTTAAATCATTATTTTTTTATTTTTTATCTTATAATCAAAATGTTGATTCACTCTTTATAATGTTGAGTCTATGACTTTAATGCATTTAGTGCGTTTTTATAACGATTTGGTGAATTAAATTATGTTGATGGAGCAAAATACTATTTCGTTCCACGCATTACTAAATTGAGATATAAGATTTAAAATAAAAATACTAGTTTTAAAATTTTTAAATATTAAAATATAGTTAGAGATGATTGATTCTATGCCAGGTGGGTTACTAGTGGTTGGTCGGTTTATATCATTCGTGAAAATCGACGGCTATGATAGATGAGTCATCGGACTTCAGAAGTTTTGCCTATGGCGGGGAAGATTGAACGTATGTGTACTTAATCAGTTTTTATTTTTTATTTTTTACTATTTACTTTCATAAATATTTGGGAATAATAATTGAGATTTGTAAAATGAAGATGAGAATGAAGATTGAGACCTAGAACGAATTTAATCATGTTCGGTCTTAAATTATGTTCTACGTGGGCTCACTCATTTTGGATCTTAACTTTCTTGAAACATTATAACTCGAATCTAATTTTGAAATTATTACGAAGGTGGAAGGTAATATTGTAAGTTTTGAAATAACATGAATATTTTCAAATAATATGCAAAGTGATGTAACTGAATTAAAGACAACAAAAAATAATCAATTTTTGCTAATAGTTTTAAATTTTTATAAATGATATTTTGAATGACGTAGACTTGCATCGTTCATAAATGACAATTTTGTAGCTAACAATAATTAAATTTTATGTTACTTAAAATCGTTTAGGAACGATTTACGCTAACTTAATGTTTTTCTTTTATTTGTTAAATTATAAATTTTAGCGTCGGATTTTCATGTTTGATATTTGACAAGTTGAGTAGCTTTATATTATATATTTAATTAGTTCATTCACTTCAAAAATGTCGCTCAGATTTTAAAACTTTTAAATTTGTATGTAATAAATTCCTAGTATTTAAAAAAGAAATTAAAATGAAAAAAATCAGATATAATTTTTAATTTTAATTTTGTATGTACAATTCTATTAAAACTCTTTAAAAGCCCATTACAATATTGTTCGAAGAATTATTTAAAATAAACGTACATATCCGATAATATTTCATAAACGTACATATCCGATAATATTTCAAAATTTTGTGAATAAATTAGGTTAAAATTTAATTGCAAAATAGTTAATTTAAAAATCAAATTACACAAACATGTAATTCACTACACACGAATTAATCATTTAAAATTAATATTTTTTTTATTGTCCGAGAATATAACGATAATTGAGGTACCTCAACGATCGTATTTAAATATAATAAAGTAAAAGAACGGTAATATAAGACGTGTCGGCCCAATTCATGTGGGCCATTTGCTACATAGTATAGCCCAATACCTGCAGGTCCATCCCTCAAACCTATTGGTTAGAAGATCAGAAATCGTCACAGGATTGGATTGTATCGGTTGACATTTTTTTTAATCCAATTATATTCCAACTAAGTATTAATTAATTAATTTTTTTTTTTGTTAATTTAATGTAAATTAGTGAAACATACCAAAATCAAATGTATACTAGAAATATGAGATCCGAACTCATATGACTTTGCGGAGACCCATGTTTTTTGTAAACAGTCGCTCGGGCTTGGTCACTACGACCCCCTTTGTGAGGAGGCATCCCTTCTCCTGAAGTTACGGGGCTATTTTGCCGAGTTCCTCAGAGAGAGTTGTCTTGCGCCCCTAGGTATTCTCTACCTACCTACCTGTGTCGATTTCGGGTATAGGTACCCTTTTGTTGAAGGTCGTTCGAGCTTTTCGTGGGAGTATGACATGGGTTACTTCAGCGTCGTAGCGCCTGATACTCGAACATTGACTCGAGGTATTTTCTCTACCCCTTCTTGCCCTAAAAAAAAAGCACCTTGCGTCTTGAACCAATAACCATTTTTCGGCTAACCTATCCTCCTTCGTCCGTCCGAGGGGTAGTACAGGAATATTCCCATTGGAGAGGTAAACTAAGGGCGTGAAAAGAAAAAGTAGACGGTACTACAGGAATATTCCTAATAGAGAGGGAAACGAAACGCATGAAAATAAATAATACAAAGAGGACCATATACTTATGGATGGGTTTCAGCCATTACAAAATAGTACAAGAGCGAGACATCAATCAATGTGGAGGTTGGACTCATGAGCGATATCACATTAGCGAAGACGCTGGCCCTCAGGGGAATAGATTGTGAGATCTCACACTTAATGGTGATATATTTATTAAGCTATTCTCAAAATTTAAAAAATATTTATTTTGTATTATGATTTATGAGACATGTGATTAAAATGATAATTTAAAAAAAAAAAAAATTTGAATTTTCATTCCGTATTAGCTGGATGTGATGCTAAGTGGGAAAAATACATGGAGGAGAGGGAAAGGGGGAAATCTGAAGTATAAGACCTTGTACAAGGAAATCCGACCGTTCATTCTCTTTACCATCAACGGATCAGAAATATAGGCTCCGAACCTTCTCGAATTTTTGAGTTCTCTGGTTATATATAATCATCTCATTTCCATCTGTTTCGCCACTTCATATAACCTAGTTTCGCCTCTTTCGTCCATTTCTCTTTCTCCTTTCAGATCTCGCTTTCCATTTCTCTGTTCTTCCTTGCTATCACCGTAGCAGAACAAGAAAATGGCCGGCAAGGGAGAAGGTCCGGCTATCGGAATCGATCTCGGAACCACCTACTCTTGCGTTGGTGTCTGGCAGCACGACCGTGTTGAGATCATTGCTAATGATCAGGGTAACAGGACCACCCCTTCCTACGTTGCCTTCACCGACTCCGAGCGTTTGATCGGTGATGCTGCCAAGAACCAGGTCGCCATGAACCCAATTAACACCGTTTTTGGTAAGATCTAACTTCTTGTCTTGCATTTTGTTTTTCTTTGTTGTTAGATCTGTCGTGTTTATTTAGTTCTGTTCGAATTTTCTACGGCTTTGTTATGACTACTTGTTATTGATCATAGTTGCCTTGGTTTTTTGTTTTTATTAGTTTTGTTCCTGATGATTGTGATTGGCTCTGAATATATTCGTATTTTGTAGATCTAGTTTTATTCTTGGAAGTTCTTTTGGATCTGAGTATTGTTTGAGCTTTAATCCCTATATTGTGGATCCGTTGTGTTCAGTTATATCATGACTTAGATATTTGCCACGACTGTAATTTAGTTTTGACTAGATCGACGAGAATAATTATTTAGACATGGAGAGCACTTTTGTGCATTCTGTAGGTTCTGTTGGCCTTTCTTTTACTGTTTTCTGGGAATATGAAATTGACTGGATTATTCTACTTCGATTTTAAGTATCAACTTGGGAATATGAGTTTTTTTTTTTTACTGTTTTCCCTTGTGTGTTTAGTTTAATTTATTAGAGCAACCTGTATCAGTTGTAGTGTTACGTTAGTGACAAATATTTTGATGTCTTTTGGCATCGAGGATTTCATTCATGGAAAAAACAATCGCTTGATAATGTTGATGTTGTGAACCTGCCCTGTTTATGTCTTCGAATTTCCTTTTGATATGTTTGGTTAATTGAGTTTTCAACTGAATGACCTGATTAACTGCGTGCAGATGCTAAGAGGTTGATTGGTAGAAGATTCAGTGACGCTCCCGTCCAAAGCGACATTAAGCTGTGGCCATTCAAGGTCATCGCAGGTCCTGGTGACAAGCCAATGATTGTTGTTAGCTACAAGGGAGAAGATAAGCAGTTCGCCGCTGAAGAAATCTCTTCCATGGTTCTCATCAAGATGCGTGAAATTGCCGAAGCTTACCTCGGTTCCACAGTGAAGAACGCCGTGGTAACTGTTCCTGCTTACTTCAACGACTCTCAACGTCAGGCCACCAAGGATGCTGGTGTCATTGCTGGTCTCAATGTCATGAGAATTATCAATGAGCCCACGGCCGCTGCCATTGCCTACGGACTTGACAAGAAGGCAACCAGTGTCGGTGAAAAGAATGTTTTGATTTTTGATCTAGGTGGTGGTACTTTTGATGTTTCTCTACTTACAATTGAAGAGGGTATCTTTGAGGTGAAGGCCACTGCTGGAGATACTCACCTTGGAGGTGAGGATTTTGACAACAGATTGGTCAACCACTTTGTCCAGGAGTTCAAGAGGAAGAACAAGAAGGACATCAGTGGCAACCCAAGAGCTCTTAGAAGGCTGAGGACCTCTTGTGAGAGAGCCAAGAGGACTCTCTCATCCACTGCTCAAACCACCATCGAGATTGATTCCTTGTACGAAGGAATCGACTTCTACTCAACAATTACCCGTGCCAGATTTGAAGAATTGAACATGGATCTTTTTAGGAAGTGTATGGAACCCGTTGAGAAGTGTTTGAGGGATGCCAAGATGGACAAGAGCACCGTCCACGATGTTGTTCTTGTTGGAGGTTCTACTAGGATTCCCAAGGTCCAACAGTTGTTGCAGGATTTCTTCAACGGTAAGGAGCTGTGCAAGAGCATTAACCCTGATGAAGCCGTTGCCTACGGTGCTGCAGTCCAAGCTGCCATCTTGAGTGGTGAGGGCAACGAGAAGGTCCAGGATCTTCTTCTCTTGGATGTGACTCCTCTTTCCCTCGGTTTGGAAACCGCCGGAGGTGTCATGACTGTTCTGATTCCAAGGAACACCACAATTCCCACAAAGAAGGAGCAGGTATTCTCTACCTACTCTGACAACCAGCCCGGTGTGTTGATCCAAGTGTACGAAGGTGAAAGAACCAGGACCCGCGACAACAACTTGCTTGGAAAATTCGAGCTCTCCGGAATCCCCCCAGCTCCCAGGGGGGTTCCTCAAATCACAGTGTGCTTTGACATCGATGCCAACGGTATCTTGAACGTCTCTGCCGAAGACAAGACCACCGGCCAGAAGAACAAAATCACGATCACGAACGACAAAGGAAGACTCTCAAAGGAGGAGATCGAGAAGATGGTTCAAGAAGCAGAGAAGTACAAGTCTGAGGATGAGGAGCACAAGAAGAAGGTGGAAGCCAAGAACGCCTTGGAGAACTACGCTTACAACATGAGGAACACAGTGAATGACGAGAAGATCGGTGCCAAGCTTTCCCCGGCCGACAAGAAGAAGATTGAAGACGCCATCGAGCAGGCCATCCAGTGGCTCGATGCCAACCAGCTGGCGGAGGCCGATGAGTTCGAGGACAAGATGAAGGAGTTGGAGAGCATCTGCAACCCAATCATCGCCAAGATGTACCAAGGTGCCGGAGCTGACATGGGCGGTGGTGCTGATGACAGCGTCCCTGCGGGCGGTAGCGGTGCAGGTCCCAAGATCGAGGAAGTCGACTAAGCCTTCTATCTCTCATTCTACAACGTCGGTCATTGTCTTGCTTGTTTTTTATTTTTATTTTTGGAACATCGATTTTGAAGAATTATTATCCTTGGGGTGGCTTGAATTAGTGAAAGCCACTCCCCCTGTTCACCGGCCTATTTTATTTTTGCTCTCTATATTCTATTGGAAAGACATTTTAGTGGTTGAAATTAAAATTATTTTCATTTTCATTTGAATTCCGATTGGTTATTCATCCAACATTATTCTCTTATTATTTTGTGGGTAAGATTCTTATCGGTTATTAAGAATAAAATTTCTTCAGATTTGAATATTAAGAAAAAAAATAGAAACTGAAAGAACAAGCGACCTTCTTGAAATCACATCTTACTCTCACTTTACCCACGACGCAATCATACCATCTTTTAATAAATATTGCTTAAATAAATAAAAATACTACTGAATTATATATATATATATATATATATATTTTAAATTTAAAAATTCATAGTTTATTATGAAAATCTTACTTTTAATGATTTGTTTGTTAGGAAAATGGATAACAAAAAATTGAATCAAAATAACGAAATCATTAAAAAAGTTGAATTGTGAAGGGATATAAATATGAACTAATAAAATGTGTTAATTTAAATTTAACACGATCTAAGATTTAAATTACTTTCAATTACGTAATTAATAAAAAAAAAATAATTAACTATGAAATTGAAGAATAATTTTAGAAATGATTTATGAGTTAGGAAAATAAAAAAAGAGTAATTGAATAAAATGGTATTAAAATAGACACTTGGAAGGGAGAGTTGAAGAGATTGGGTTGCAAATCCTTGGACATAACCACCTTACTATTGGGCCAGAAGTGGCTCCTACCAACTAACTCAAGCCCAATATTAAAGCTTAAACCTAGGCCCATGTGAGTTCCCAGCCTCCCTTTCTCTTATTACCAAAATAATAATAATAACAATAATACTAATTTCATTTCTATGGTTTGAAGGGTTACATTCAAATTTATAAATTTTACACTTCTATCTCTAAATTTTTATTAATATTTACTCATGAAGATTATTTTTTTTATAGATTATTTTAGAAAGAATGGAATTAAATTATTTTTCATTAATTTTTCTTACACTCTTTTTATTATATATCCACTGCCATAAACTTAATGCGTAATTTCACCATTCAATGTGTATTCCTGAATGATTCAACCATTTCATTTTACCAAGTTCAATGTTAGTCAGATTAGTCAACATTTCTATGTTTCGATGCAACAACAAGATGTTATTTGTGACAAGTAGTTTTGTTGGTTGGTTAATTGGTCACATTTTATTCATGAAATGGGTATTGATATTAGTTTTGATACAACAAAATAATTCTATTAGATCTAATAAGTAACTTGTGTCAGAATTCAAAAATTCTATTACTCGAATCTTTAGTATTCTCTTATTTATTTAACATTAATTAACGAAAACTTAAAACTAATGACCAAAAGTTAGTATTAGTGAGAATTCAGAGATAAATATGTAAAATCTAAAAATTTTGAGAATGAAAATTATTCTTCAAATTTAGATATCTAATTTTTTTTTTTAATATCCATCAAATATTCAATCCAATACATTCACATAATAATAATAAATAAATAAATAAAATTATTTATTGATTGATTGATTTATTTACATATAGTTGATTAATGTATTAGTGGTGGCCATGTGGTGGTACGTACGACTAGCAGCTTTCCATTAAATTCCCATGCAAATATTTGAAAAAAAATAAATTAAAAAGAGTAAAAACAAACAAAATTAGAGATTAAAAATTACAAATACGAGTGAGACCCCAAGCATATAATTTTTTTATATCCAAAATAAAAATAAAAGTAGGATTTTAAACAAGAAAAAGAAAAAGCAAAATAAAATAATTATTATTACTTTAATGAAGCAAAGATCCATATAATATTATTACTTAAAATAATTATTTTATTCAAATTTAAATAGAAACACTTGCAATAAAGTTATTATTATTATTATTATTATTATTATTATTGGTCTGAAAAAAATGACCCACATGACCCATGTGTGATAAAGGTTCATGTGGTCAGGTCCTTCACCTTTTGTAAGAGCCCCAAAGCCCTAAAGAGACACCCTTTAATTTTAAGTTCAATTATTATTTTCCTCTTTTCTTTCCAATTTTGTCCCTTCAAATTCTAAATCACTTCATATAATTTAGTCTTTTCCATAACAAAAAATCATTTCTTAATTAGTTTTCACTAAAAATATTTTTAATAAAAAGAATAACCACAGTCACCAATAGAATCGACCACTAGGCTCGTTTGTGGTTTCATGCACGCCTAGAAGTATATTAAGTTGAATATATAAATAAATTATACTGTCATGATGCTAGCTCTGTGTCACGTTCATACTTGTCCTAGACATGTTGTCTATGTCATATGTCGAATGTCCCAGTCATGCTTGTCCATGACCATATTACTCTTCCAAACCCTTTTTACATGCTTTCATGTTAGATAGATCTTTACTATTTCACGTTATATCAATATAAACGTGTATAACATTGTTCACCAAAATCATGTCTATACCCATTAGGGTTAAAATGTTTCAAAATGTACTTTAAGAAAGATATGATTAGTCGTAACTTTTTTCTACTCGGGCTATATGCTATCAGAGCCGTTTTTTTAGAATATTTCTCTCAAACGTGACTCGAGACTCAAACATACGTCGACGTTATCTGCAAAGTCTAAATTTCTCAGACATGTTCGCTGGGTTAGAACAAGTGCTACAAAATTATTGTCCCGTTGTCGTAAGAGTGCGATTGTGACGCTACTTATTGATTAAGAAACGAAAACCCTAAAGAAAAAACAAAGCAATAATTACAAAAAGGGAAAATTAGTGAGAATGTATAAAGAATAATGACATGAAACTTTCTCTCTCCCCCTCTTTCCCTCTCTCTCTCTCTAAAAACCCATCAAAGCTTTTACAAACCCATCAATGGTGTTTCCCTCTCACCCATCTAATTATCTTGATCCAACAACCCATCAATGGCAACATCAAACCCCAACCCATCAATCTGGGACCAGTTTTCAGCTCGTGTCGCCGCCACGGGCGCCGCCACAAGTCCGCCCTGGCTCGATGGTGGATCGTGCCCGAATGGCGAACCTGCCCGTGCCGGAAACAGCCCTGAAATGTCCAAGATGTGAATCAACTAACACAAAGTTTTGTTATTTCAACAACTATAGCCTCTCTCAGCCACGCCACTTTTGCAAGACCTGCCGTCGTTACTGGACCCGTGGTGGCGCCCTTAGAAGTGTCCCGGTCGGCGGCGGCTACCGCCGGAATAATAAAAGAACCAAAAGTACCTCTAAATCTCCGGTTAACTCCCAATGCCAACCGACAACTATTACTGGTACTTTCTTATACGAACTCATGATATCTTCAATTATCGACTTTAATCGTCGAATATTTTTATTGTTCAATAATACGTGGAGATGAAGATTCGAAAATTTAATATTTTGGTCGAGATTATTATAATTTCAGGAGTAAATTAAATTAAAATAAATTTACATCAAATTTCAGAGATTTCAGGAGGAGAAACAATGAGATTAAATTACGTACAAAATGAAGGAGGTATGGATTCAACTCATCCCCCCATTGGGATAACAAGCTTCTTAGGGTTTGATCAAATTCAATGGCGGCCACAGCTTCAGCTACACCGATCGCAGCCAGCTCGGTTACTCGGAAACGATGGTGGTGGTGGTGGCGACGCATCGTCGAGCTATAGCATTGTCGGGAAGATGGAAGCGACGAAAATGGAGGACGATGGAGAACACCATGTGAATGTGGGAAAGCCATATTGGGATCGCCATTATTGGAATGCTTTTAATCCTTCATCTTCTTCTTCCCATTTATGAGGGTTTGATGATCTCTTTCATTAACAACTTTGGATCTTTTTTTTGTTCGTAAATTAGGGTTTCATGTTGAAGAACTCTTTTGGGTCGTTTTTAAATGTGAAGAGAGTGCTTCGATTTATATATTTGATTGTGTTTTTCGTAAAGTTTAAGATTTAGATTTAACATATCTGCTCGTAAAAAATCTCGAGCCTGATCTCTTGTGAGGTGATGAGATGTTAGAGATTCATTTGATAATATTCTCATTTTTTTCGTATTTAATTTATGAATATTTTAGAAAATTATAAATGAAAACAATTTGTATAAATTTTAGATATATCTAAAAGAAAATAAAAAAATTAAGCCTAAAAGATATAAATAATAAATGAAAATCCTTTTTATGAGTAACGCACTGGTTCGAAACGAGGAAGATAATCAAAGTTTTACTTTTACCTCCAAACTGATAGGAAATAAAGGTCTAATTTGGTCGTATTTTTCAAGAAAAACAGTAAATTAATAATAATTACTGTTTTTTTTTTCTCTTCTGGTTAATCTAGAAAAGTTTAATGGCTTATACCCTACATAATTACCTAATCATGACTGAATTATTAAAAATAGGTTAAATTAATAAAAACAGCCTTAAAAATTTATATTTTATTTAAAAAATATCTATAAACTCTTAAAAAAATCTAAAAAATAATCTGACTATTAGTTTGGATAAAAATAGTTAACACTGTGTTTGAAAAATAACCTTAAACTTTTAACAATGTTTCAAAAATATCGGAATAGTGTTTCAAGAATACAGTTGAAAATTTGAAGATATTTGAGATTTTTTTTTTAAAAAAAATTTAAGAGTGTATTTAAGACAAAATATAGAATAATGTTCCTAATATATTTGGTGTGATATAGGTTTCAAAATGTTGATGATTATTGAGAGTGAATCCCACGTTGGTTAATTTAGTGGAAGATCATGAGTTTATGAGTGAGGAATAGTATCTTCATTCAAATGAGGCATTTCGGGAAGTCTAAAGCAAAGTCATGAGCGCTTATACTCAAAGTGGATAATATCATATCACGGAGAGTTGTGATTCCTAACACGGTATGTGCAGATTTGCACAAAACTTTTATTAGTGCTTAATAAATCTCTAAAATTTTCAATTTTGTATCTGACAAGTTCTTGACTTATTTAATATATCTTTTTAAACTCAATAATCTATTACTTCTTTATCTTTTGAGGTGTCTATTACTTCTTTATCTTTTGAGTTGTTTTGCCTCGGCCGTTCAAGACCATTGGTCTCTATCCGACACAATAAAAAAAATGAGATCACTTATTATGGACTCGTTGAGAATGATTCAGATCTAGTTTATTGGTATCCTCACAAATAGAGAAAGATTACAGTCGATTTGATAATAATCGAGTGACATTGCTTTTACGAAGGAAACCGAGAAAAGATATGAAAAGTTGAAAAATTTGAAGAAAAGAAAAGGAATTTTGCATTGATGTGATTTGTAGTAAATAAATGGGTAACATAAAGGCCTAAAGTTTGTGAGGTTGAGTAAGACCAAAAGCATTCAAAAGTGATAATCTTTAAAAAGCCACTGATTTTGGGCAAAAAACAATGCACCAAAATCTTATCTTTTTTATTTTATTTTTGGGTTCACTGCTTCAATTAAAACTGTTTTATGATTCCAAATTTCATAAACATATAAACATTATCTTTGCTTCAACCAAAAGTTTATTATTATTTCATCCACTTACTAATAATTAAACTCATAAATTTTATTGTTTGTTTAAAAAATATTTTCATTTTTTCAATATTATCATTTATATGTATATATATTTCAAATTAACCGAATTTTTTAGAATGTTCGAACAAAAAAACTAACACAACGTTGACTTTAAAATAACATCGTGGTGATAAGTCTTAAATTTTTATCCTACATTCTAATAATTTTCTACTAAGAATACTTTTGAAACGTTTATGAAAGGCCAATAGTAATATTGCAAATTCTGAAAAAGTACAACTAATTTAAAGAGCAATTTAAACGAGTATTTTTTTTATGTCTAAATATTAACTTTATATTAATGAGATCTATTAAAATTAAACGAAGTATAATAGAATAAGACTTGAAATACTCTAATCAAACTAATATTCAAGCATAAATCTTGAAACAAGATGTGTAATAAGTTTGGAAATAGATTATCACAGAGTTAAAGAAATTAAATTTATAATTTATCTTTAATTATTTTAATAAAAATAAATAAAATAAACTAATTTATGGAGAAGTTAGGAGATTAAAAAATAAGTTAAATTCGGTGGGCAGTAAAAAACTGAGAAACCTAGGAAGGTGGTCGGTCAAAAGAGGGAATTTGGGTGCGATTGGGAAGAGAATGTCGGAGGCTTTTGGCGGATATCGACGCGCCATAGTGGGCTGCGCTTTACACGCACCACGAAAAGACAAAGCTTTCTTTTGTCAGTATCTTGACTTTTTTTTAATTTTCAATACTGTGGCCCACATCTCTTCAGCCCCACGCTCCATCCCACTGATCTGATCGCAACTCAAACGTATCCGTAACAGCCAAAGCCCACTGTTAGCAAGTATTATGCGTTCTTAGTTACTCTCAAACATGTCCGTAACAGCCAAAGTCTACTGTTAGTAATTATTATACGTTTTGGTTCATTATGTATCGTTGTCGTCTTAAAACGCATCTACTAGGAAGAGTTTCTCCACTTGAGTTTCTCCACTCATATCAAGAATGCTTTGTTTTCTTCTCTAACCGATATGGGAACTCACAATCCACCTCCTTAGAGTGCCAGCGTCCTCGTTGACACACTGCACGATGTCTAGCTCTAATGCTACTTGAAACAGCTCAAGTCCATCGCTAGCCGATATCTTCCTCTTTGAATTTTCCCTTTTGAGTTTCCTTCAAGGTTTTAAAACACGTCTACTAGGAAGAGGTTTCTATACCTATATAAAGAATGTTTTGTTTCACTCTCCAACCAATGTCATAATGTGTTAACTCAGGTAATGGAAGCTACTTTTCTAACTCTACCCACGATTTCCTTGCTTTAAAGATTCCAGCCTTTTCCTGCATGAAAATGGATGCAAGACAACAGCAAAAGTCGATACATACCGAGTTACTGAAGTCGGTATAGTAGTCGGTTGTTAAACATGGAAGGACTGAAGTTTTTGCTACTGGGTGCATCATTACTGATTGATGAAACAAAAATCAGTCTTTAAACTACATATCAAAATCCTATTTGTGATTGTGATTCCACAAGCAGACCTAAACCAGCTGATAGAACTCTTCAGGAAAAAGGGTGTCAATGAACTAAATCAGCAGCTGAAAGGAAGATGTAGATTACTTGGTATCGGTGAGCCGACCGAACGCCATCTTTGATAGAATCATTCCATGCCTTCAATGGCACTAGCAAGAATCAAGTGTCTGTAGATCAAAACAGATGAGTGAAGTTAGGGACATGAAACAGAGTAGTATTGCAATTGAGTCCATCAGGAACTGCGAGAATCTCACATTGGTTGGGGAAGAAAACGAAACCCTTATATGGGGAGGAGAACGAAACATCCTTTATAAGGGCGTGGAAACCTTTCCCTAGCAGACGCGTTTTAAAAACCTTGAGGGAAAGCCCGAAAGGGAAAGCCCAAAGAGGACAATATCTGCTAGCGGTGGGCTTGGGCCGTTACATGTACACAGCCAGACTAGAACCAGAAATCTATAAGAAGCATTCTATTCATTAACAAAGCAGTCAGCAAAAAGGAGGAAGGATAGGATAGGATGGGATGCTCTCCTCATAAAAGTTACCGCAGACACTTGAAAATGAATCCAAAGATGAGTAATTACAAAAGAATTGGCATAGGAACCAGAAACTAATTCAGAACAAAAATACATCACAAGTTCCTCAATTTCTCATCCCACTCATGGATCAATCTTCAAAACTAAGAGGCCTCATTTCTAACCATCATATCCAATCCATATCCATAGCCTCCTTCTTCCACAGAGTAAAACCTTCTTTCTAACACCACTAAAAAGATTTGTTGTAACACGTCAAGTCCACTATTAGTAGATATTGTCCCTTTAAGTCTTTCCTTTCGAGCTTGCTTCCCCTCAGGGTTTTTAAAACGAGTTTGCTAGAGAGAGTTTTTATTTTTAAAAAGCGTCTGTGAGATCCCACATCGGTTAGGAGAGGAACGAAGCACTCTTTATAAGGGTGGAAACCTCTCCCTAGCTGATGCATTTTAAAAATCTTGAGGGGAAGTCCAGAAGGAAAGCTCAAAGAGGACAATATATGTGAGCTAACCGGAGATCTTGAACATACAAAATCGAAAGACCTCCAGATTTTCTCCTGGGGTTAGAGGCATCCTTGAATGGTTTCTTGTTTTACACTGATCATTGTTAACTTAATTTATTTGCAAGAGATGCAATTTTATGATGTTTGCAATTAAATGAATCTCATCAGTCATCTCAAGAAATACATATTGAGATGAAAACTCTAATGGAAAAAATAGGGTCTCTAAATACAATATAGCTAATGGTTTTGAAGCTTAGGAAACATTCAGAATCAAACATTCTTAAATGAGATGGTTAGTAAGCAATACAATCAAAGAAGCAATCTCTGGAATAATGAACACATTGAAACCACCATGAAGTCAATAACATTCAATGAGTTTATTATTCCAGATCTTCCAATCCTCCTCTCTCCTATTCATCCAAACCACTATATATATGTGTGTGTGAGTAAGAACAAGCTATCAGATTCTGATCAGAAAAAAAAGAAGCTCATTAGAAGATGAAGCAAACCTCTAAAGTCTGAAACACGACTGATCCAGAAAATGAGGCACCCCGCTATGCACCGGATCCTGATCAGATTAACGTGAAGCGAAGCTCTGAAGTCCGAAATCAATTTGGCTCGTCTCTGGAGACTAGAAATCAGGAGATTTTTAACGGAAGATCGCTTTCGTGAGAGAGGCCGGGAAGAGGGCTCAGTCGCGCGCATTACTGCTCGGCTCACACTGCATTTTGGGCTTGGGCTGCTCTGCCTAAGATTTTGGACTTTCAATTTTCACTAAATAACAATTTGGTTTACTAAAATTTAAGGAGATTTATTATATTTAGTTTACTAAAGATTTATTAAATTGTAGTACTAAAATTGCTAATATTAGATGTTTTTTTTATAATATAAAATGTAGCTCGAGAATTTTTTCCATCACAAGCATAGTTCAACGATAATTGACATACACTCTGGTGAGATCCCACGTTAATTGTAGAGGAGAACGAATTATTCCTTATAAGGGTATGAGAAACCTTTATCTTGTAGACATGTTTTAAAATTTTGAGAATGACGACGATATGTAACAGGTTAAAACGAACAATATCTACTAACGGTGGACTTGGGTTGTTACTAATGTTAGCCCGTCACTGGGTTATGTGACAACAAGTACGTTAGCCACTCTCAAGAGGAATGAAAACATTCCTTATAAGAGTGTGGGAAACCTCTTGTTGGGCTCGGTAGGGGAGTGTATGGTGAGAAGCCACATCGGTTGGAAACCTCTCCCCAATAGACACCGGCTAAAAAAATAATATGTATTAAAATTTTAAGAAATGAATGAGTATTATATGCATTTGAAAACTTGTCGCCGTAAAAGTTTGAGGTCACCAACCGATCGATCCAACAATGGACTTAAAATCTGTGTTCTTTTTGCTTCAATAAAATAACCAAAAGAAACAGCACTCGTATTCACGCCAGAAGGGGTCAAATTCCGCGATCGATAGTCATAAATTTCACACAAAAGGGTCAAGCCAAGCAGTCGAAGAAGGCCCACTCCCCACGATTTTCTTCCGAAGAAATTTCCCTTTCACAATCAGCGTTTAGAAGCAGCAGCAACAACGCCCAATCCACCAGCAAAACGACTCCGGCAAACCACCACACGTGGTGGCGCGTGAATCAGTTGCTGGGCACATCTCCATGTGCTGACGGCTGAATCCGGCCGGGAGGTGATGGGTCAGGGCCCGAGCTGCGGCGAACGCTTTGAAAATGGCCTGTTCCGAGCTGTGCAGAATGGGGATTTGGAGCTCGTTGATGCTATGGTAAGGACCGATCCAACTGTCTTGGAACAGACCACTCCTCGTATGAAGATGTCTGCTCTGCACATCGCAGCTGCTTATGGTCAGATCGAGGTGGGTCGCGATTCTTACCGTTTTTTTTTTCTCGTTTGGTGAATCACTAACATTTCTATCTGATGGGTTTTTGCTGTCTAATCAGATTCTTTCTATGCTCTTAGAACGGAGTGTGAATCCTGATGTGTTGAATTGCAATAAACAGGTAATGATTTCATGTGTACTTCTTGTTTTGGTTTTCCAATGAATCAATTTGCGCTTTCATCACTGAAATTAGATATAATCTTTGAACATGTTCTGGATTTTGTTTATGATTGAGCTAGACCCCATTAATGCTGGCTACAATGAATGGGAAGATATCATGTGTGCAGAGACTTATTGAAGCAGGAGCAAACGTTTGTGTCCCAATTTGTATGATTTATTGAATGTTCTTGGTGTATGCTTAATTCAATTACAAAGTAATCATTAACAATGTGTTGTTCTTATGATCTCAATAGATTCTGATGTTTGATTCTCTAAACCGACGAACCTGTTTGCATTATGCTGCTTATTATGGCCACTCAGATTGCTTAGAAGCTATAATTTCTGCTGCTCATTCAGATCCAGTAGCAGCCACTTGGTCAGTTTCTCATTGCCTCAGATCTTGATCTTCTGTATTTTGATGGTTTACTTACCTTGAAGTCGATGTCGTTGGCAGGGGATTTCTCAGATACGTGAACATTCGAGATGGAGGTGGTGCTACGCCATTGCATATAGCTGCACGACGTAGACAGCCACGGTGCGCTCAGATCCTTTTGGCGAATGGAGCTCTTGTTTGTGCTTTAACTTGTGGTTATGGGTATATATCTAAGCAGATTGTGATGTAGATTGTATTTATATTTGTATTAGCTCATGTTTCATTAAAATCAAGAGAGGTACATTGATTTGCTGCAGCTATCCGGGGAGTTCGCCTCTTCATCTGGCTGCTCGGAGTGGTTCTTTAGAATGTGTTCGGGAATTGCTCGCGGGAGGAGCAGAAAGATTACAAGTGGATGCAGCTGGGTAAGGTTTAGCAAGTTCTATGAATTGATCAATCTTTTTTGGCAGCTATACTTTGATGTTGACCTGCCTATTTGTTAATTTGTATCCCTCAATTGTTGAGCTTTTTTTCCAAGTTCTAAGGCGTTCGACTCACGGGTTAGGCTTGTATAGTTTGACGTTGTGAAACTAAGCCTTCACTAGTATGTGAGTAAATAGTTCAAACCATCGGAGGAGCTGATAATTTGTAACAACCCCAGTCCATTGCTAATAGATATTGTCTGCTTTGGCTCGTTATGTTTTGTCGTCAACCTCACGATTTTAAAACGTGTCTAGTAGGGAGAGGTTTCCACACCTTTATAAGGAATGATTCGTTCCCCCTCTTCAACCAATGTGGGATCTCACAATCCACCCCCCTTGGGGGCTCAATGTTCTCGTTAGCACACTGCCCGGTGTTTGGATTTGATACCATTTGTAACAACTCAAACCCACCTCTAATAGATATTGTCCGCTTTGGCCCGTTACGTATCGTCATCAGCCTCACGGTTTTAAAATGTGTCTACTAGGGAGAGGTTTCCACACTCTTATAACGTTCTCCTCTTCAACCGACGTGGGCTCACACAATCCCATGAGCTACACAAATCCAAACTACAAAAAAAAAACCTCAAACTTCTAAAGCCCACAACTTTGGCTACACTTTGATGCCTCGATTCATCCGAAAACTTCAAGAGATTTTTCATTATGAAGAAGAATCTACTTGGTTTGAAATCATGAACTTGTGAATCAAATGATTATAAATACTCAATAACCTTAACCTTCTAGGACAACAGCATCCTGGCAAGTTGCTGCTCACATTCAGTCACAATTTCTTTGAAAATTTAACTGTCAATGCTTGATTGCAGGAGAATACCCTACACGGTCGCTATGAAGCGCAAGAATCGGGCATGCGCCGCCTTGCTGAATCCTTCAGCAGCAGAACCTCTTGTTTGGCCATCAAAACTGAAGTTCATCAATGAGCTAAATCAAGAAGCAAAAGCTCTGTTAGAGAGGGCCTTGGTGGAAGCAAACATGGAGAGAGAGAAGGCCATATTGCAGCAGATTTCCTGCTCACCTCCATCTCCTTTACAATCTGATGTTGAGTTGGATGACGCAGAATCCGAGGTAATATCGATCTTAGCTATATTATATTTAGGTCAGGTAATATCCATATACCCGAAAACATGAAAAACACAGAACGAAACATCGAGTTATGCTATAGTTGACTAAACTATAGCGCGATGTAAAGATATGATATAGTTGTCTCAAACTGCACGTACTCCGATTCTTATATTCACTTGTGGAAATTTTCGAACAGGGTTGCAATGTCGAGTTATGCTGCATATGCTTTGAACATGTCTGCACTTTAGAGGTCCATCCTTGTGGTCATCAAATGTGTGCGCCTTGCACGCTAGCGTTATGCTGTTACAAGAAGCCAAATATCTCGAGCAATAGTCCTACTGCCCCGCTTTGCCCTTTTTGTCGAGGCAGCATTACGCAACTACTCGTGGCAAAGATCAAGATGACTGATAATGCAGAGTCTGAGATTAGTTCATCGAAACAAAGACGATCGAAGAAGTCGAATTTCAGTGAGGGGAGCAGTAGCTTCAAGAGCTTATCTGCTTTGGGGTCATTAGGGAAGATTGGCGGCCAAAGTACAGGAAGGTTTCCGGTTGAATGTGACGAGGAGGTCGATAAGAGTTTCTAAGTTGGCATCTTCAGCTCGGGATCTTGTTCGGGCTAAGCTGATTATCGAGTTGATACAAGAATCTTGGATATGGAAGAACAGCAATGGTTATGTTCACTATATCTACAAAAATCTACTTGAATGCCTGTGAAGCACGGGACGCTTCGTAGGTGATCGAATCTGTCGTCATCGTTTTCTTCGTAGGTCATGAATGCTTGTCTGAGTACTTATGTTCTTGAGTTCTAATAAGGCTTTGCTCATTGATTCAGTCATAGCCACTTTTGGAAGGTTTAATCTGATCATTTTTCCCTATTCATATAGAAAGGCATTAATCAACTGAGATTTAACTGCCATGATATTTAATCTAAGTTCTATAATATATCTACCATGATATATATATATATATATTATATTAAATGCTATATTTAGTAGTTGTCACATCATAATTATTAAAACATAAATATATAAAATAAAGTTGTTGTCGTGTCATGTGACATGTCATAAAAGCGAAAATGTGGGAAATATTGTTTTTTATTCCACATTTTTTAATAATTAATCCCAACTACATTAGATATTTTGTTTAGATAACCAAACTCAAACTAAATCACAAGTCATAAATGTTTTTTGAAAAAACACTTTTTGGTCCTTTAATTATCCTAACTTTTAATAATTTTGCCCCAATTTAATATATTTTTAAATGATTTTGACTTTTTTCCTAGAGAAAATAGATATTAAAAAAAAAAATATATTTTAATAATTACCAATTTAACCTCGATGATTTGGAGAACGTTAAAATTTAGGATGCCCAAGCTTTTCTAAGACATTTGGAGCCCTCGAACAACGTACTCATTTTGTCTTACATTTGGAGTCACTTTTAACTCGATTTTCAAGACAAGGGAATGACTTTGATATTAAACTAACAACTCTCCACAATAATATGATATTGTCCGTTTTGAGGATAAGTTTTCATCGTTTTGTATTTTGTTTTTCCAAAATAAATTGTAGTTTACTTATCGTTTTGTATTTTGTTTTTCCAAAATAAATTGTAGTTGAGTTATAAACACATAGTTTTTAGTTAGCGAACGTGTGAGTTCTTTCGACAAACATTGTTCTTCTATCCATATGCCGAATCCGGTTATTATAAGACTGAATGGCCTGAATTTATCCATAGTTATAAGCATTCTAGTACCAAAAAAAACATAATGTAATAATGTTGAATGCCAAAAATTGTTGGCAGGTAGGGTACATTTACTATACTTTCTGAAGTTCATATTTGCTGTATTTAACAATCTACAAATACAGCAGCTTTAGCCCTTTGAAACAAACCTCCCGGCAGCTTGTATTTTAGCCCTATATATGTATCAGAGAACTCCATCCTAGTATACTGAGTTCACTGGAAGAGTTGTATATGGTAAAACTAGAACCAAATTCCCAATCCTATGGAGATCACCATGGGAATTTGTTTGGTCACCAATCAATTTACTCTTCTAGGCTGTTGGCCAGAAATTGGTCTGTCGTCCAATCCTACGTGGCAGTCCAAAATTTTGATAGGCTCTTATTTCACCTCCCAGCCCAGCAGTCACAATGACCAATCCCCATGCGGTGGCTGGGATGGCATGATGTCCATGGCTATTACCGACATCAAACCAAGACCAAGAGGAAGGCCAGGAGGAAGACGAAGAGCTGTTGATAGCAGAAGAAGAAATAGAAGGCGAATCGCCTGACCTGATGGAAGGTGATGGAGTGAGCGATTCGCCAGTTTTGGAATCTGAGCGAGTCACCTGAGCTGGCTGCTGTGGCTCCTCATCTGGAGGAGTTGTTGAGGCACTATTATTCTCTGCAGCATTGTTGTTTTTCTTTGGTAGAGGTGGCAGCTGTTTCTTACTATTTCCAACCGAGCTGCCTTCTTCTCGAGTTGGTGAGCTGCAGGCTGAAGCTGACTGCGATGGGCAGCGTTTAGAATTTCTTTTCGAGTTCATTTGTGACAACGGAGGCTCGCTGTTCATCATGCCAGGCCATGCAATTGCTACAGAAACATCTTTACAAGGGAAGTGTTCATAACCTCTAGTTGCTATCAAACTTTTCTTTCCAGAATTTGAATTTCGTGGCTCCTCTCTTCTCCACACAAAAACTTGAGAATCTTCACTTGCACATATCACATATTTCCCATCTTGACTGAACGATGCTGTAAGTTGGCTGTTCGTGTTTCGGAAGCCTAATATCCAACAACATCAGTTCTATGGTAAACAGGCCATTTTAAGATGAACTTTGAGTAATTTCCATCCAAGAGTTATCTTACCTCTGAATCTTTGAGTAATTTCGGTGCCTTCCAAGATTCGAATTCGAGAATCAGCAGAGGTAACCAGCACTTCAGTGGGGCTCCCTGGAACAAACTGTTCAGGTACCAAGTTATTGCAGCATTAATTTAGTTAGTGTAGCAAATAATAAATGGAGGGTAGAAGAAGATAGGCATAATTACTTGGAAACCAGTGATCTTTTTTCCTTGGGCCTTCTTTTTGCTTTGCACATCAACCTGGTGCTTTTGTTCTAACTTGGAATCTATACTCCAAATAATACTGGTAAGTTAACTTAGAACAAAATCAATTATCATTATTATCGTTATCGTTATCGTTATAGTTAATCGATTGGAATTTAATATCTATACCCTCTATGGTGTACGTTCGGCAAATCCCCTTATGTGAACCTATTATGGCACCCTGCAGAAGCATAAGCATGATTTAGGCGGACTGTACATCTAACATTATTCACCAAGACGAATATGCTCAAAAGAAAGGGGAAAAATTGTCTACAATAATAACTGCATATGTGACGATGAAAAGAAATATATACATGTATGTATACATAATGTGCCATAAATATCTATATACATCATTCATGAAGTATACACACACTTATTTATATAAATAAAAACAACCCACTTAAATTTTCAAATTTGACCAAGTTGAATCTATGTTGCTCTTACCTGAGCACTTGAACTACTCAACATCAAACATTAGAAAACATTTTGATTTTTTTCAAAATTCAAGTACTGATTTAATCTTACAACTTAAGTTTATAATAATAATTTAATGTATTTCTTTTAGCCATCCCTGTACAGTTACTTTGAACGTCACAATTTTAATGATTTGGTTATTTCTACCATAAAAAAATAAGTTCAATTTTTTTAAAATTTATTAATGCACTTCAACTTTAAAATAGTTTAAAGAAATATCCTTGTGAGCTTTGGAATAAAAATGGTAAGAATTTTGTTCACAAAATACTCTTAACATTAATATACCAACTGAAACTATCGTTACAAATTTAAGAAACCATTATTACAATTAAATTTCAAGAGACTTTGACAAGAAAATTTTAACCCCTTTTTTCTCCTTAAAATGAAAAAAAGAAATATAAGATTTTTTTACATACATGACTCTACTTTTCTCTCTAAATTTAAAAAAAAAAAAAAAAAAAAAAAAAAACTTCTATTGAAATTTCTTTTTCATAAAATAAAATGTCATTGCAGCACAGATCATATTTGAAAAATTAATAAATAAATAACACAGTGGATACTTAAAATAAATATATTATTATTTTGAGATTTATATAGTTTTTAAATTTTCAAACCTATTTAATAAATCTCTAAATTTTAGTAACCTTCCAAATTTTGCATGTATCTCAACAAATTTAATTTCATTATTCGATACAAATTTTTGCATGTATCTCAACCAATTTAATTTCATTATTCGATACAAATTTAATTTGGGTGTATATTTAATTTTGTATCTAATAATTCTTAAAATTTAAGAACTAATGAATTAAATTTATAATTAACCCATTTTGATAGAATGTAATGATTAAATGCAATGGAGAAATAAAGTTGAGGAGGAGAGTAACCTGGGCATCGGGTGTATAGCAAGCGGCAGTGACCATTTCGTGAAGATCAGTCCAATCCACGACATATCGATCAGGGATGTTCCATATCCTCACCTTTGCATCAAGTGATCCACTGATGAACTGGTTATCATCCATCGGGTTGAACTGTATGCAGGTCACTGTACAATAACAAGAATTATATTCTTTTTCCATAACTAAAAACAAAAAACATGTATGATTACTGAAAGAGTCTAACCATAATCGTTGTGGGCGAACATCTTTAAACAGCTTTTGGTTTCCATGTCCCACAGCCTTACAGTTTTGTCCATTGAAGATGAAAGCAGGAGCTAAAATTCCATCACCAACATTGGGGATTTTAGATTATTTGAGAAACCAAATATGAATTAAGAAAAATGTATGAAGCTGACCTGAGAATTAGAAGACCAAGAGAGATCAAGAATATCGTCAAGATGACCACTCAAAGAGCAGATTGGTTTATCGGAAAGGGAGAAAACAGATTCGGGAACATGAACATAATCGGGAATCACATTCCCTTTCCTGCTTCCAGAAAGCCCCTTTCCTTTCTTCCTCTTATCGGATGGCAATGGAGAAGCATCTCCTGTTGCAGTCCTATCAGGTGAGGGACAGAAAGCTGGGTGGAGCGGCGTAAGGCTTCCTTCTTCGTTTGGTTTCATCGACATTACTTCGCATTCTTGCACTTCCCATACATGGATTATTCGATCCTCACCTCCACTCGCTAACAATTTGGCATCGCAACTGAATTTCAACGTCCAAATTGAGCCCTCATGCGCTTGAATTTCCTGACAGAAATGCAGCGCCGAAAGCTCCTTGTACGATCTGCCGCTCTGTCTCACTTTTACCCACTCTGACGACGACGGCGCCGCCGCCGTAGAGGAGGATGAAGGGGGAGAATTAGTCGATGATGCGTTCTTGCTAGGTTTTGAATCTAGCGCTTGAGAAAGTTCCTTTTCCCCCATTAAACCTGTCATTGAGCCCTTGATGTTCTTCAATAGAGCCGCTCCTCTTCTCTTACTCATTCTCAAGCTCTTCGATAACGAATTCATGTTGAGCTTCTTATCGCCGAAGAATCCGTTCCCTCTTCGCATCATTTCCTTCACTACCGATGAATATCCAACGCATTTCTCGAATTCCTCCATCGTAAGCTGCTTCCCCGTCTGAATATCGCTGAGACGATTCCACATTCCGTCTTGGTCGTATCCATTCACGATGAATTCATTTCCCGTATCCAGATTCTTGATCAGAAAAAATGAGCCGAATCTGTTGTTTGAGATCACCGTCGACAGCGTCGCACCATGCCTAATCGTTTGTCCACATTCGTTCGCCGACACTCTGATCGACTCAGGATAATTACACATCCGAGCACTGGACGCCATTATCATTGAGTAAGTTCTCGTGAGGCGCTGCTTCGAGACATTTCCAATTAGTTCGTCTTTCCGTCTCTTGGTAAACGAGAATGTGTCAATATCTCCATCAGATCGCGAACGTACAAGCACGATCGGTAATGGCGTTTGCGATGCGTCTTGCTTCTGGTCCACATCAGGAGATTCGACGATTTCTGGCTGACAAACTTGAACGTCCTCAAGTAATTTCCTCGAAACCTCCCTCTGGAGTTCTTTGCTCTGAATCCTCTGAAATTGTTTGCCACTATTCAGGCCCATTCCTTCGAGCAATCGCTTGCGACGTTCCGTAATCGATCCCGGTGCCGCCATCCAAATGTCATATTCTGGCTTCATCGGTGTAGCCACCGCAAAGGCTCTGAAATCCTCGTGGTGTTTGGTGGAGACGACAGAGGCGAAGGACATTCTACTGTCTTCGAAATCGTCATCGTCAGAAGAGGAAGCCAAATCCTCCGGCATGGCGCACGACATTCTCTCAATGGACTCGAAAAACCGGTCATCGTCGTCGTCATCCTGCAGTCCAGCCCAGTTCATCGTCATCGTCTTCTTGCGCTCCATTTTGGACGCCAGCGTGAATGAACTTGGAGGAGGAAGGAGGACGGAGGAAGCGAAGGACGAAGGACGAAGGACGAAGGAGGAAGCGAAGGACGAAGGACGAAGGACGAAGGAGGAAGGAGAAAATTCTTCTACTGGTATTTGACTTTTATTTACTTTTTCATTATTTATTTATTTCTTTCTTTCTCATTCTTTTATTATTGCTTTTTTTTATATATAAAAAGTATTTTTTTTATTTTCTTTTTAATAAGGAAATAGGAAGAAAAGTGGAACAGAGGAAATCAAGGGTTCATTTACCGTACAATTTCTTTTGGAGGAAAAAGAAACGGTCAACGGTATTTATTAGAGCCCTTCCTTTTTTCATTTTCTTCCTTTATTTTTTTAATTTTCTTATTATCCATATTTAGCATCTATATGCTTTACATTTTTAAACATATTTATTTTTTATTTTGAGTTTTTTTAAAAATGATAATTAATTATTAATTAAGGAATTTATGTGAAATTATTTAAAATCTACATTTTAATATAATAATGATATTAATATGGGCTGAAATAGGTTGGATTTTGGCCCATATTTTTCTTGGACTTATAAGCTCTCGGCCCATCTTGTATTAAAATTGTTGTTGTTTTTACTTTTATTAATATTATTTAGTGGATAAGAGAGGTTGGAGAGCCCATTTCCCACCCCCACATTATTGAATTTTAAAAGATTAGACACGAGATCTCGATCAACTTATACTGTCCAATTTAAATTTTAAAAGTTAGGTTAAGTTAGATTTTGTTGAATTTTTGTTTGGGACTCGAAAATATAATTACAACTGTACCCTATTATACTCTTTAGTTTATTATGAAGACTATGAACCTTTGATGTTTATAATTGACGTTAGTGATGTGTTTTGAATAATAAAAGTTTGGTATTTGAATTTTATGATATTCCAGTTTTTAACCTAAGTATGATTTTTTAAAATTTTTTTTTTAGAGTACAACTCAATAACTCATTCCAACTCAACTCGAAAATAGAGTATTGAGTTGGGTTGGATTGTAAACTTGGATCGTTCATCACCAATTTAATTAGTTGGGGAGCCAATTCAACTGAAGGAGGAGCAAACAACTAAGGAGCCACCAATTCAACTTAAGGAGGAGCGAACAACTGGAGGGAGTCACCAATTCAACTGAAGGAGGAGCAAACAGCTGGGGGAGCCACCAATTCAACTGAAGGAGGAGCGAACAGTGAGGAACTCGAAATTTTAGGTTGGTCCAAAATATTTTACTAATTCATGTACTCCCTTATTAATATCTTAATAAAAATATATATATATTAAGTTTAGTAAACTTTATAAGCTATACATAAAAGTATTTATATAATTACGTTTAAATATATATATATTTTAATTTGATCTAATTAAATTTGTTGTAAGCCCGGTTGGAATGGACTTGGAATTTTTTTTTTTTCCCTTTATTTATAAACATATATATTTTTAAAAAATAAATATATAACTTTTTCATTGAAATATAAATCTATAAATTATATTTTAAAAGACGCTTTTTTCATTAAAAATAAATAGCTTAAAATTTATAAACCTAAATGGTAACTCATTTATTTTTAAGGAATTATTCTTTGCACCTACAAACATGAAATAATAATAAACATATGATAATGTATTGTTTCAAAAGGCTCCATTAAATTTGATTTCTTTTATAAGAAATAAAATTATTCTTCCTTTCATAAAATTAATATCAAAATCAATAATAATTTTTATTCATACAAAAATAATTATATTTTTTTTTTCATTTTATTTAAAATTTGAATAAACATTCCATTCTAAATCAATCAAATCAATCATATTTTGAGATTCTTATTCTTCAAATATAAAAATAAAAATGTGATTAAATGATTAGAGGACCAAAGATGCATCTTTTACTAAAATATACTAAACCCCAACATACTTTTAACAATCTCTTTAACTCAATCATATCTACCTATGGCATCCCCATAATTAATTTAATATCATTATTATTCTCATTCAAAACTAAATTAAAAGCTATTGGGTATAATAATTCTTACCCAAAATAAAGCTACTTGGTACCAAACTTAATATATATTTTTTTTTTTACCACAAATGTCAAACTTTTAATTAAAAAAATTTATGATAAAGTTTTACAAAATAATTATAAAGTTAATATACAAATGAAATTAAATCAGCTATCAGAAATTGGTTCATTCATATCAAATTTAAAATGAAACAAGAAATAAAATGATTCGTTATCTTATAAACTCTAAGCTAATAAATTATAAAGTATGAAAAGATCAAAATCTAGGATCACAAATTGACTATAGAAACCATGTGGAATATCCAAATTCTTCGTTGAGGAGCAAAAAAGGCGTTCATAACTAGGCAGATATACATCAAAAAGAAAACGTGGAACTTCACAGATATTCATGGATTTTGTTCGTGCCTGGTCTCCTATTCGTCGGAGTTTTGGATCTTCGGATGATTTTCCTCACAGGAGAAATCGACAGTTGATTAATTAATAAAGAGAAACTAACAATTTCATTTCATTCACCGCCATTACCGTTCTTCCGAGCTTTCTTAGTCTTCTGGTGCAGCAAATCGGAGCAGAAGATCGAGTCCGCGATTTCGTCTGAGATATACACACGAAAACCTCTACGAACACCTGAAGTTCTCGGCAAGGTTCTGGAGCAGGAGATCGGCTTCGGTCGTGTAGGAGCCGGCGGACACTGTTGAACCACCGGAATCTTATGATCGGAAGACGTCGGCGTTCTGAAACCGTCGTCGTCGTCGGAGATCGAGTCTGGTGGAGCGGAACGATCGAGAGAAACGGAATCGGAAGCGAGTGGAGGATCATCGTTTAGAGCGAAAATGAAATCGATCTGGTTCGTGGCGTCGTTCAAATTGACGCGGAAGGATTGTGGCGTAGTAATGGTGGTGAAGGAAATGCGAGGGTGCGTGAGGGGGGAGATTTCTTGGAATCCTGAGGCCATGATGACGATTGATGGAGAAAGGAGAAGGGGATTTGATGATGAAAATGGAGGTTGTTGGTAGCTTAGAGAATGGGGAAGAAGAATAAATAATAATGGAGGTGTGATTTTGTCAGGGTAGAGAGAGAAAACGGTTTCATTCAACTGAAGGTGGAAATGCAGAAGGGGAGAAACGAAAGCTTTAATGAAAGCATTGGATCCTTCGCCTTCCCTCGCCTTCCCTCGCCTTCTAGCTAACGCTTTCTACTTTCAATTTTCTCTCTCTCCCTCCTCCTTCGCACGTGCGAATGTTGGGAATCTCGTGTTTTATTTTCTTTTATTATTATGAATTAAATTACCAAAACTCTATTTTATTGATATAGATAGTAATTTTCATTTTTTTAAAACATTTTTTAGACTTACTATTCTCGTAATCACTTTTGTGTTACAGGTTATTATTATGATTTTATGATTTCTAATTTGAAAATAAATGTCATTTGATATATTTGTTAATTCCATCACTCAAAGTACATGAGGTCTATGAAGGAAGGACTACTAGCGGAGGACCATTTATAATTTATTTAACATATTAAAAGACCTAAATGTGACAGTAATAATAATATTTCTCTCATTTATTGTATTTGGAATCCTATGAAATTTGAGATTCAATTCTTATCCTATAAAATGTTTTCAGTACTTGAATACACCCATTAATTTGAGTGAATTAATTATTGGAATCCGAAGGATTTGGGAATTGAATTTCATTTCATTTCATTTAAATTCCAACTTTATAATTCAAGTCAAAATTATGAAAATTAATTTATATAATATAAAAAACGAGTTTAAAAGGATTTTTTTTTAAAAGAGAAATTTTATGGGTTTAAAAATAAATAAAGTATTAATATGTTAATTTAAAATTGGTGGAAGTGATTCATATGATTTTGTGATGCTGCCTCCCCATCTCCAACCATCATGTTCCACGTGTTGCAATTATCACTCCACCTGTCGACCTTCCCCATATATTTTCTTACCTTTTCTATTAATATATTTATAAATATAAAAAAGGAAAATAGTTAATCATTTTTTTAAATAGTAAAACCTTACTTTTCAAAATATTACACTTTTTATTTTTTAAATTAATTTTTATTTATGGTCTTTCCATGTCAACATATTATATTTATGGTAATATAATATTTTAAAATTTAGATTAAAAATAATAATGAATTTATTATAACCTTTTATCTTCTTTTAATGCATAATTATGTGGTTTTAATATTATAACTCAAACATAGAGAAAGATTCAAATGAGTTATAAAAAAAGGTTAATAACTTTATGGCCATGTGTGTATTATTAAAAATGTATTATTTTCCAACTTTGTAAATTTAATTAATAAAAAAGAATCTGAAAAATTCTAAAATTAAATTAAAAATATATATATATCTTGTCCTTTTCTTTTTATATCATAAATGTTTTTTTTTTCAAAAGACATTTATTAATAAAGCGTATGTTTGTGTGACAGTTTTGATATATACAGTGTATTTTCAAT
Organism: Cucurbita pepo subsp. pepo; assembly: GCF_002806865.2. Classification (NCBI taxonomy): domain Eukaryota; kingdom Viridiplantae; phylum Streptophyta; class Magnoliopsida; order Cucurbitales; family Cucurbitaceae; genus Cucurbita; species Cucurbita pepo. Next base: position 4,981,423 of record NC_036647.1, read on the forward strand.
AATAAGCATAAGCATGTTTTTTTTTTCTTTTGTATAATTAGCAATGGTTAAAGGTCATAATTTAAATTCCTCTAATTTCATTAAATAAATAAAAGAATCCAACGATATTTCTATAATGCCCTTAAACTATATATAAAAAAAAAAAAAAAAAACTTTTAAATAGAAATTTTTAAAAAGTATTTAATGAAAATTTTTAAATAAAATATTAATTGTTTCTATTAGTAAAAATATTTTTTTTTTGAAATAAAATATAAAATTTAGGAATATTTTTAAAGAAAGGTTGAAAAAATAAAGTATAAAACATTACAATTATTGTAATTAGAAAACATATACGTAAGAGAGAACAATTTAATTTTATATTGAAAAAAATGAAATTACGAATCATCTAAATTAATTATCCAATTTTCATTTTCGTTTAAATAACATATTAGTGGAGGGTTATTTTGGTCCCAGAGAGAGAACGACAGCTGGATCCACCGGCGACCCAGATCAAATTGACGCGTCATGTGGGCCGTAGATCCAGTGGTTATATCGGATTCTGGACCAAGGATCGGTCAGAATGAGACCGAATTTGAGGTGCATTTGAGTCGCATTTCATTTCGGGCAGAGCTTCTTTTCCTATTTCCCATTTTATTTTTATTTNTTTTTTTTTTTTTTTTTTTTTTTTTTTTTTTTTTTTTTTTTTTTTTTTTTTTTTGTATCTGCGATTTTTGTAAAAATAAACTCCTCGGGAGGCGGGTAGCTGCTAGCTAAGAAATCATCTTCGAGCGAAAACGCTCTCGATTTCAACGGTTTCGAAAAAAGGTACTGCAAAATTTTCACCCTGATTGTTCGATGAATGCTTGTTTCTACATGTTCATCGTAATGTACTGATTTCGATTCTCGAATTTCTTTCCAAACGATCGGCATTTCCTCCTGCTCTATGATTTGCTGCTTTCTTTGGAGTTGATGCAATGCTTTGGTAGCTTTTTGGATGTTGTAGCTTTAGATATGACTGTTTGATTGATGTTCTTCGCATTCTTGTTTTGTTGGCTCTACTGAACGGATATTGATTGGAGCTTGATTCTTCTGGAGTTTTATTTTTCCTTCTTATTTATTTGTTAATAATTTGATTTTTATTGAACTGGCCTTGCTGCACAGAAAGATTATTTAGATTATTTCGAGTAATACTTCAGTAGCACAACGACTAGTTCTCGTATATCAATAATCAAAATGCAGCTTCTTAGAATTTAATCATTGTGGCGTATTACTTGCCTGGATGTTTTTGCAATCAGAGTGTGAGTTTTCTGAAATGACTGTGCAGTACCGATCAGGTCATGATCTTCCGTATTCTGCACGTAGCAGAGGATAGACATTAGATATTTTACTTATGATTAAGTCGTTTTTTGAATATCAGAAAGGGTCATTTTATTTCCTTGCGTTATTGTAATAGTGTATGTTTATTCGAGTCTCTCGAGTTCCCATAAGTTGCAGCTTTCAAATTTCTCAGATATGTTGTATGTCAAGGATCTTAGGTGGATTGTGGAATTCCGACCTTTCAAAATTTTGTTGTTGCATACGGCTATCATGATTGATGAATTTGTACACCGATTATTTTCCTTAAATATAAGTTTGGGGATCTTAGCATATTGCTTTCTTCCTATCTCTGAAAGAACCATTCCACATTCACCTTTTCTTTTATATACGTTTGATGCAATCTAAAATTCTTTTGCAGACAATATAAAACATGGCTGAGAACGAGGACATCCAGCCTCTTGTCTGTGATAATGGAACAGGAATGGTTAAGGTGATGGAATTTTACCTTCAGTTGAGGATCAAATTTTCTGAATTTTTTTATTTTATTTTAAAATTTGTAAATACAATACTCATGAATCGATGCGTTAAATAAAAAATTTCATTCTAAACGATTAGTTGTGATCCTCGTTCTATTCAACAGAAGAAAACTTAAATTGTAATTTTCCTGTTGTTTATCAGGCTGGGTTTGCTGGGGATGATGCTCCAAGGGCTGTCTTCCCTAGCATTGTTGGTCGCCCTCGCCATACAGGTGTTATGGTTGGAATGGGGCAGAAAGATGCTTATGTTGGGGATGAGGCTCAGTCTAAGCGTGGTATTTTGACTCTCAAATACCCTATTGAGCACGGAATTGTCAGCAACTGGGATGACATGGAGAAGATTTGGCATCACACTTTCTACAATGAACTTCGTGTCGCTCCAGAAGAACATCCAATTCTTCTAACTGAGGCACCACTCAATCCCAAAGCTAACCGTGAGAAGATGACCCAGATTATGTTTGAGACCTTCAATGCACCAGCTATGTACGTAGCCATTCAAGCTGTTCTTTCCCTTTATGCCAGTGGTCGTACAACTGGTCAGCTTTCTCATTGGTGTTTAAAATAGAACATATGTCACTATGTTCTGAAAAGTTACTTCTGTACTTTTTGCTGATGAAAAGTAGCCGAACTGAGAGATTATGTTTATTGAGCCTGCCTCGTGAAGTTATTCTGCTTTGTTGTAGGCATTGTGCTAGATTCTGGAGATGGTGTCAGTCACACAGTCCCCATCTACGAGGGATATGCACTTCCGCATGCTATCCTACGTATTGATCTTGCTGGCCGTGACCTGACTGACGCCCTCATGAAAATTTTGACGGAGCGTGGTTATTCATTCACCACTTCAGCTGAGCGTGAAATTGTGAGGGATATGAAGGAAAAGTTGGCATACATTGCCCTTGACTTTGAGCAAGAATTAGAAACCTCTAAGACGAGCTCTTCAGTTGAGAAGAGTTATGAATTGCCAGATGGTCAGGTGATTACCATCGGCGCTGAGCGTTTCCGATGCCCGGAAGTCCTTTTCCAGCCATCCATGATCGGAATGGAAGCTGCTGGTATTCATGAGACAACATACAATTCCATCATGAAATGTGATGTTGACATCAGGAAAGATTTGTATGGAAACATTGTGCTCAGTGGTGGTTCAACCATGTTCCCTGGAATTGCTGATAGAATGAGCAAGGAGATCACTGCCTTGGCCCCGAGCAGCATGAAGATTAAGGTGGTTGCGCCGCCTGAAAGGAAGTACAGTGTGTGGATTGGAGGTTCCATCTTGGCGTCCTTGAGCACTTTCCAGCAGGTGAGTTTATTTCAAGGCGTTTTCCTTCTCATCACAATGCACATTATGTTTGATGTAGGGTCTCGAACTTACATATTTGGCTTGCTTCTATGTAGATGTGGATCGCTAAGGCTGAGTATGATGAGTCTGGCCCCTCAATTGTCCACAGGAAATGCTTCTAATCATGAGCAAACACGTGTCAAGTTCGGTACCGTTTTACGTGAGAAAGAAATTGCTGCTTGATATTCCCTCTTTCGTTCAACTCCATTTTTCCATTTTTTTTTCCTTCTTTTTGTATCTTGTCTTATCCTAATGTATGGTCGTCAACCTTTAATGGAAGGAGTGATAGCTGGACTTTTTGTCAATCATTCAGTTATCACTTATAATCCCTTTGGTGCCAAGTCTATTGTGTTATTTTCATTTTTTATTCTTCTGAATATGGTGACCAGTGAGGAAATTTTGAATAATTTATCCTTCTTCAAAGATGTTTTTAAGTTTTAACTAATTTATGAATATGGTTATATGCAATAATTTGGCCTCATTTTTCTTTTGAGAGGATTGTCAACTTTTATTGATTTGAATTGGGTCAGGATCGGGGCTAAAAAAATACGGAGCTGATGGCAGCGGAGGTGGAATCATCGCCTGCCATATGTTTCCCGCGTAAACGGCAGCGCGCATGTCCATTATCCCAAATTTCAATTCGGTCTTCATTCTTGAGCCGAACCTGAACCCTAGCTTAGCGATGACTTCAAATTCAGATTCTTAGTATTATCCATTTTGTTGCCCTGATTCAGAAAGATGTAGATTGTTCATCTCGCCAAGAATCTGAATCGCCGTAGCCGCCATCAAGAGTTTGTGGGTGGTTCCTATCTCCATTCTCGTTTACCGCATTGTTTCCGATCCGAACATGGTATGTTTTTCGTCATATTCGTTTCGAATTTTTTAAATTTGGAGTTTGTTCGTTCTCAGTTGCATTTTCTTAGTAAAATTAGCTGAAATATTGATCCTGACTTATGTTTAAGGACGAGATATTTCATGTACCTTAAGCTCAGAAATGCTGCAGTGGGAACTTCCGAAGTTGGGACCCGAAGACTTCAAATCCTCCTGGACTGTATGTTCTTATCTCTCTATTCTATGAGTCTTTCAACTAGAAGTGTTGGCTCCTATTCTGGATTATTGTCCTGATTTGTATCCTTATTCAGCTTACAGGCTATCCAGTATGGAATAGTGAAATATTTGCTTCTTGTTTTCTTAATTTTTTAAGTACTCAATTGTCCCTGCGAGGAATAAATAACAATTATTTGTCTATCATCAAGGTAGCATCGCTAGGACTTTTGGCAGAACTTCGTGGTAATGATAATACATGGAACCTAAATCTTCTGAAGGTACTATCTTTCACTTGCCCACGTTGCTTCTTTGTTTCATGCCATTGTCTTTACTCGAGCCGTACCATCATTTTCTGAAGCTTGTTCCATTCATATTCTCCGTTCAACTAATTTGCATCATTTTCTAGTAACTAGATCTGTATTATCATTCTTTGTAGCCCTTGATGTTATTAGATTCTTACGTGCTCCGTGTCAGCCATAAATGTGCAAGTGGGGTTTGAATGCTCTGATTATTTTGAAAACGAATTTGCATCCACTATCCTTTATTTTATTTTATGGCATAGTCTTTTGTCTTACAATCGCTTACTTTTTTTCGGTGGAATTCAAACTGGAGATCCACCTACATGATCAATAACCATAGGAGGTAAAAGTCCAAATAAATGTACTGGTGCTCCTTTCCAAAGGATTTATGACAGTAACAGACCCATCATAGGTGGGCTTCACACAAGGTCTGATATTTTTCCTGTTGTTGTAGAAGTAGAAGCAAAATTGATCGTAATTACACACCCACGAACAGAAATATACAAAGTGACAACGATTTACATGGTTCAGAGAGAGAAAATTTTCTTATATGTACTAGTGGTAACCTATCACCCTATAAAGTCTTCACAAGTCTATCTCTACAAAGTCTCACTTTAGAAATTTCTAAACCATTGACTAAATATTAGAATAGATTTATAACTAATAAATAGCTAAAATGTATCAAGCTATTTTAATTATGATTAATTGCATGGTAACCAAATAACGAATAACTCAGTTTGTGATGGATGCTTTGTGTAGTCTGACCAAGATTTCCATTTCGAAGAGGGGTTGAGTGGGTGGAGGAAGAGGATTCAAAGGCTGATTACTTTGTCTTTCTTTTCTTTTATTGGGAGTGGGACATAAAATTTTGATCCCCAGCTCCATTTCCACCAACAAGCTCAAATTCAAAGTAAAATTTAGTAGAGTAAATGTAAATGAGTGATTGTTTATTTTGGGTGGGTGGGTTGGTAGGAAGTCAAGACTCCTAGAGAAGAAACTTCTTAAGTCTGCTAAACAAAATTGCTGAAATTTTCCAAACAGTTCTGCTTTGGAATGTATTTGTATTGGATGCAAGTTGCAACCCACACACGCACGCACGAACAATTTGGGGTGGAAGACAGGCAAGAGGAAGCTGAACAACTCTACACTCTCTGTGTTGAAGGTTGAAGAAGAAGAATCAATGAAATAAATGGCAGAATTATTTCGCCCATCTACTGTTGTTATCTTTGATTTCTATTGGCTAGTATCTCTATTTACATCAACCAATGCCAAATTCTTCCTTCTAATGAAATGATGATAACTGAAACGTCGTCGTGGTACTTCCGCCGCTCCCCTTGTGGGATATCAAGCAGCTCATGGAAGGCCATTCCTGCATGTTTTCCAAATCACATCAGTAAGTAAATAACATATATGCTGTATTTGTTTCTTTTCTTTTATCTTCCTTTCTTGTTTCTTACCATATTTTTTAGCTGCTCGGAACAATACTTCTTCAATGAGATTTTGAGCAGGATCTCCTTCAGGGAAAGATGCAATGAAGGACTCTACTTGAGCAACAGCTTCTTCATTTGTAAAGTATTGATAGAGTCCATCAGACGACAATATCAAGAATCTGTCGGTTGGGCTGAGTTTATAATGGCACAGAGTTGGATCACAGGTGATGTAAGGTGAATTTCCCACATAGTCTATTCTGAACATCTCTAGCAATGCATTATTCCACTTTGGCTGCAAAACACTCATTTCATCAGTACCATATTTGTCTTACATTCTAGCAGACTACAAGGTTTGGAAATGTGGAAAGACCTGTTTCAGAAAGCCAGCTCCAAACGCCCGTGTGATTTTCAAATAACCTTTCACCCTGTCATTCATAATTGCGGAAGGGTCGTCAGGATGAGCATTCTTGATCCTCTGAACTTCCTGATGATATTCAAGTTTTCTCTCATAAATGCATGTAATCTAAATGCAGTGTTTTGTGGAAGATGAGTGATATTGACAAGAACATTACCTCCTCTGTGTACGTGCTGTGGTCCATTGTAAGCTGATGGGAAGCCAAGGCTGTTAATCTTTCAGGGGATTCTAATACCCGTAGTGTTCCTTCATTGATTCTCTCCAAGTCTCTGTATGGTTCGAGTTGCTGCGCTACAATTGCACGGCTGTCTCCTACATTCATCAGGTACACATCTTCTCCTCTCATTAACATAACCAAAACACAAGAACCCATTAGAGCTAGCTCAGGATTTCTTGTGGCCATCTTGTCTGCATTCTGCAGATATGATTCCTCTGTTTTTTTCAATGCTTCAGACAGAGCATTCAACACCTCAGAATGATTGATTGTTGTTGATTCATCCCATATGTTGTGGTGATCTAATCCTATGCTTTCCCTTTCCCTTTCCCATTTCCAATTCTTTGGATCCTGATCGCCCTTCTTCATCAGCTGTCTCGTCCTATTTTCTGCCGAAAAGTTCTCTGTAGGTTGATGAACATTAGCCTGAGTTTTTATGTGGGTTGTTCCATGATCGTCTTCCTCAATTGAAGCAGAGTTGGATGAGTTCATGGAAGACGTGGTTGCAGTTGAATCGAACTTATCATTCCATATCAAACCCTTGAGCTCTTTGAGAACGGCAGTGTAGAGATTAGCGAGTAAGTAATCAGGAGCATCAGGGCCGTTGAATCCATCATAAACTCCGACAAAAACCCAACCATTATCCTCCGATATCACCACGTGAACTCTATCCTCACCGGCCTTCCCCTGTGCCCACTGTACGCCCTGACCGCCGACAAAGTAATCGCCATCGTCTTCCTGCGCCAAACTGGCGTGGCTACTCAAATGAACACTGCTTTGAGTCTGAGCTGCATTCTCATTATGTTTGTATGAACTCGCAGCCTTCTGGTTTCGAGAAATGGTTTTGGATATGGCTCTCTTCAGAATCCGAATGAGACTTCTTTTCGATTTCGGTTGTCTATCTCCAACGCCGCCGTTAGAGACGCTTCTCTGCAATTTCTCAGGTCCGCCGCCCTTCTCAATCGAGCCGGAGTAAACCACTCGATCTATCGGGCCCGATTCGATGCTCCGGGCGGCCAAGGGCCCGGATAAGAACCCTCTCTCCATTGGACCCGAAGAAGGGAATCCACCGAAATTTCCCGACATCGAGTGGCGTGGCACCGGCTGTAGCGGCACAGAGGCAAAGGAATTCGAGCAATCAAAAGCAGCGGCCCGGTCAAACGTCGTGCTATAAGGATAGAGATCGACCAGAGACGTGGACAGCGGCGTTGAGACGTTGGCGCTTACAGAGGCGCCGGAAATCGACCGGAAAATGGTCGCTGGAGAGATGTAATCATCGGGGAAAGCTTTGAAGGAGGGGAGGGTTTGTGGGTCGGGTGGGAGATAGTAAAAGGAGTGGCCAAAACCGCCGTCGTGGGGGTCGGAGATTATGTCGGCAGGACCATAACGACTGGAAATATCGCCGGCGCCGGCGAAGCAGTGGCCAATCTTCCCAATATGGTTACCCATATGAAAAAAGAAAAAAAAAAAAAAAAAAGAGAATTTATCTTCTCTGCTGTTTGATTTGATTGATCATTGCATAATACTCTCTCTCTCAATGTGAGAGAGATCGTGCGCCTCAGACCGAAAGAAGTTTGATAGCTCAGAAATTGTTAATGAGAGAGAAAGAGGAGAGAGAGAGAGAGAGAGAAGAGTTGACTTTTAGAAGTGGGATTCATATTTGTTTGTTTGTTTGTTGCTTTTTAAAACTTTATTTTCTCTAAAAAATACTTCCGCTTTTTTTTATTATTATTTTATTCATTAGATCGTTGACCTGCATTAAACTAAAAGCAAATGAATTGGAAATTTTAGGAATTTTCAATTAAAGAGATAGTTCGATTATTTTTCCTCTTTTATTTTATCATTATTATTATTGTTGTTATTATTATTTTGTAGGATCTTAGTACAATCCAAAAGTCAATGTTTGAAATTTCATATCAAATAAATAACGAATAATCATTTATCTTAACTTAAAACCCAAATATAAATTAATTAGTTTCCAAACTTTTAATTCTTTTAATTTTCAACTACATGAACGTGCAATGAAGATAGTTTCTATTTAACCAATCAGCATATGCCACGTCATATTATTTTATTTCTTTATTCTTTTTGAATTTGAATTATTTTCATTAAGGTAATAGACATGGAAAGCTTGTTAATTTTTTCCCTAAATAATTTATTTTTTATTGAAAAGAAAATTGGTTGCTGCCTTTCATTATTTGGTTTGAATTTAGTGGTAACCTATATGTAGCTAAATTACACGTGGAAAATAAAATTTCACTCTTTCTATTTAAGTAATTTTAGGGATTGGTTAGGAAATTGATGCATTTTCAATTCTCACCTAACATTCCATTCAAAGAAATGCATGCATTTCTTTGTTTCACATTTATTTTTATAAATCAAATTATTAATTCTAGAAAAATGTAAGCATTTGAAGCTTCAATTGCTCGTTAATGTTTCCATATTGGCTTAATTAATTGAAACTAAACAAATATGAACGCATATATATATATATATATATGTATATATTTTGTATGAATTATTTAAAAAATAATAATTAAATTATGAGTTTAATGAATTGTTTAAATTGAAAGTTTAATTTAAAACTTTCACAATATGAATTTGAAAGTTAAATAAAAAATTAGAAACTAAGAAATGAAATTTAAGGATTAAAACGATAATTAATTTAGAATAAATCATATAAACTATCTTTTTCCTTGGAATAAAATTGGAGACGATGTATTTAGAGATAAACATTGAAAATATAAAGGAAATTTTTTGACACGTGTCACTATCCCAGGAATTCGTTCACTTTTCTCCTCAAAAAACTTTCTAAAATTAGAAAGTTTCAATGGCCCCAAAATAAAAAGATAATGAAGTTGATGGTTATTTAAATTCCCGTGGTCCATCCAATGTAAAGGCTTCGATTTTTCTGAAAAATCGAAATTATAATGAATAAATAAATAAAGTTGTATTTGAATTTCTTTTTCATATTTCATCCACCACCAAATTTCTCCATATATATTAAATATTTAAAAAAATAAATAAATGAAAATTTTATAAATTTGGTTGGTTTATAAATTCTGATAATTCTACCGTATAAATTTATTTTATTTTTCTCCTGGCTTTACTTTGGGATTCCTCAAAAGTTCCAACAATCCTCTCCTCGAACAAAGTACATTATAAGCCTCCTTTGAGGCTTATAGAGCTCTCGAACAACCTCCCCTTAATCGAGGCTTGACTCCTTTCGCTGGAGTCCTCGAACAAAGTACATCGATATTTAAGGATTCTATTGTCATGGCTAAGTTTAGGGCACGACTCTGATACCATGTTAGGAATCACGACTCTCCACAATGGTATGATATTGTTCATTTTGAGCGCTCTCATGTCTTTTCTTTGGACTTCCCAAACGCTTCATACCAACGAAAAAGAATCATTCCTAAATTAGTCATTCCTATAAACGGAGGATCATTCCTAAATTACTTATAAACGGAGGATCATTCCTAAATTAGTCAAATAGAAACTATTTCTATATATATATATATGGAAACTGTGTTGCAAATCTTAATTAAGTGTTTGAAAATAAATAAAGATGTGTTTTACTTATCAACATTTTAGTTTTATTAAAACAAATGATTCGAACAATACAAGCAGTCCCAACAATCCCAACTCAAATATTTTATGTTTGAATTGGATTCGCTATTTAAAAAAGTTACTGAATTTGAAAAGATCTACATGAAAGCACGAGATCTTGTCTAAAAAATATCTAAACCCGACTCGACTAAACTCATAAATATTCTTAAACGAGAATTTTGAATGATGAGTAAAAGGTATGGGTCTTCCTTGGATGTAGCTGAGGATATGGATATGGGTCGTTGGACAGCTCAGCATCAAAGCCCAAACCACTTGGGCTCGCGGAACAGACTTAGCCCAAACCAAAATGGTATTGGGCTAAGCCTGTTTTTCTTCATCGATATCTGTGAGGTTACAAAATATTTTATATTTATTTGTGCTCAAATTAGTAAATATTTTGAGCATAATTCAATATATTAACATATACACCTCTATATATATAATTGAAAAAAAAAATAGATATTTACTTACACTTTAGACTATAAAATATGAGATTAATGTCGTTTGACCTCTAAAAAAAACTTTAGTTCAAACGGTATCCCACATATTTATTGAATACAAATATTTATATTAAATACAAAATTAAATTATATATTCAATACATTTATTGAGTTTAAACAGTATCCGAAAAAAAATGACAAATTTTAAATTTTTGTTTTTTTTGTAATATTGAGACATTAAATTCATATTTAAACTTAGAAATTTAATCAAATAATAAATAATATAATGTATTGAAGTGGTGGAAGTCAAAGTTCGATATGGGCTGTATGGCCCACACTCCATAAGTGACCACTTTCATTCTCCACCCACCAAAATATCCAACCATTCCAATTTTTATTATTTTTATTATACTTTTTCAAACGAATAATCTATTTTTTCAATCCCAACAAAATAAAAAAAATAATATTCTAACTAAAAATTATCAATTATTTATAAAAAAAAATTAAAAAAAAAACCATGTTAGGTAGTTTTCATTTAAATTTATATTTTTAAAAATTTCTTATATCAAGATTATAATTATTTTAAACCCAATTATTATTTTTTATTTTGTTTTTTCCTTCACAAAAAGACCAATTTTTTTTTATTTATGTGGGAAGAAAAAAATAAATAAAGAAAGAAAATTGGGTTTTTTTTTGTGCCTTCCATAGTGGAAAAAGGTGAAATTCTAAGGGCCCATTTTCCATTACTATGGAATGTTACACTTTAGCATACTTCATCTTCTTCTTATGCTTTAAAAAGTTTTATTTTATTATTATAAATAACCAATTAAATGTATTTTTTAAATAATTATTTAAAAAAAAAAAATACAAAGTCTCCATGCCTGATTTTCAGGCGTTTGTGACTTTTTTTATTATTTATTTTCTATTTATTATAAAAATTAAATTTGATTTTTCACAAAATTTTAAGAGAATAAATAAATTAATTTTAATCAACGTTTCAATATGTCTTTTTCTGGTTATAGAGACGTTGAGACATTTATTGGGAATCCAAAAATAAAAGAATCTTTTCACTTTTTTATTTTTTATATAATTAAAATTATGCTAAAATAATAGAATATTCCTATTATATAGTTGATTTTAAAATTTCCCTTTAATATTTTAATTTTTTTTTACTGAAGTACCAACGCAAATTTCTTTTAAAAAAATATTTGTTTGAATTTTATCCATTTTTTAAATAAAAATAATTGAATAAATAATAACTATTTTGGCGTTACTAGAATAAAAGGAGAAAAAAAACAAAAAAACTTACCAAATAAAGATTTTTTTTTTATTGAAAATGATGAAAATTAAAAATATTTAAAATAAAAACAGAAAAATGTTTTTAAAAAGTGATTTATTTAGCGGAACTCTAAAATATAAAGACAAAAGGACTCAATCGTCAGAGTTTTTAATGAAAGTGGACCAACCGCTTAAGACGGTCCATTTCATTATGGGCAGAGCTTTTGAACCGGCCAACTCAATCGCCCTCAAAACGGTGTCGTTTTAGCAAGAAAAAATCAATTCAAACACTAAATTATCATAATTAAATTAATTTTTACCATTTATAATTGATTAATCATTATTTTCACTTAAAATTGATTTTTTTCCATTAAAACTATTCACTCTCTTCAATTACAAGAAATAAAAATGAAAAAACAATTAAAAAAAAAAGAGAATAATCGATTTAAAAAAATAAAAAGAGAAATACGAAACCATGTAATAAAAAAAATAATACAGAAAAAAAAAAAAAGTAGAGATGCGCGTTTGGGAAGCGAATGAGATCGCAACACGTGGACGGTGGATAGCATCCAACACGCCACTATAAATAACGCTTGAAATTGAGAGACTGAAACCAGCAAGCTCCGAGTTTTTGAACCAAAAATCAAAAAAACAATTTGAGATTGAATTTTTCGTACGGAAAAAAGGAAAAAAAATGCCTAAGTGTGGATGTGACGCTGCCTGCAATTGCAGTCTCAACAACTGCTCGTCAGTATCCTCTCTTTCCCACCTTCCTTCTTATTTTCTGTTTGTTTCTCGAGAAAATTTGGGAATTTTATTTTCCCGAGAAAATCAGAAACTGACTGTTTTTCATACTTTGTTTTTTTGTTACAGATGCAAACATGATGTTGGTCCCATGAAAGAGTATGAATTTGCATTTATATTTATATTTTATATATATGTGTGTATATAATAAAAGTTTGCACATAATTAAAAAGGTGTGTTTTGTGAAAGCAGGAACTTTGAGGCAGGTGGGTGTGACTGCAAATGCTCGTGCGTGGACAATTGCAAGTGTGGGTGTGGGTCATGCAGCTGCTAAAGACATATAATTTAAGGCTATGATTTGAATGAAATATGTATGAACGGGTTGTGTGTGTTGTGTGTGTTGTGTTTGTGTGTAAGGTGTTCGACGAAATGCCGCTTACAAATACTTGAGAAATAAATGGCACACTCATTCCTATTTTAATGCATCATCTGCCTTCTTCATTTCTTAAGTCTAACTTTTTCAAACACGTCTAAACTTTTTAAAAAATAGCATACTTCCATTCTGAGCCCAAAAAAAGTCTTAGACCAATAGGGATAGTATTCATTCATTATAAACTCATGATTATTCTTAAAGTAGCTGAGGTGAGATTCCACTCTTAGCCCAAAAAACCTTAGACCAATAGAGATAGTATTCATTGATTATCAACCTATGACTATTCCCTAAAGTAGCAGATCTGAGATTTTCATCCTCGAACAAGTATAACATTAAAAAAGATAATTTATAAGGTATCGATATACTATTTTTATCTATAATTAAAGGTAAAAAAAGTTTTTTTTTTTAAATTTCATGTGTATTTTTTAAAAGTTGAAGGCTATAAATGAAATACTTCTCAAAGTTTAAGGGTATTTTTGAAATAAAAAACTAATGATAAAGATATTTATGAGTATTTTTTAAAATTTAAAGATATTATTAAAAAATTTAAAAATTAAGAGATATTTTTTAGATAAACTTCTGTATCTTAAAAAAAATTAGTTTAGCTTATATTTTTCTACCCTAATTAATTATTATTATTATTTTGAGGAAATATTTGTTATTCAGTTAAATTACAACTGTAGGTATGAACTTTTCATTTTTTTTATCACTAATCTTGTAAACCCTAAAAATACATAATAAAATTTTAAACTTTTAATTTTGTGTATATATACGTGACTTACTCACGGACCTATTCAATATTTTAATTATTATAATAATAATCACACGCTCGCTGTTTACAATTCGGAGACATGAAGGACAAATTCGTAAATTAACCTTATTATATCTAGATATGTTTATTAATTTCATCGTACCGAGTTCCAAGTCAACAACGACAAAGATCTTTTTCCTCTCGACCGTTAAGCTTATAATAAATAGAACCCATAAACTAATATATATATTTTTTATTCCTAGCTACCATTGTTTAATTAATATCCACCGTCAATTATTTACTTGATCATAAAAAAATAAGTTAGTGTAAAAATTTCCGTAAGAAGTAAAATTATAAATATCTTAGGTGGTTATTTACATGTCCAGCGGAAGGGAAATAATTGTGTATTACATACATAATAGCAACTTCTTGATTAAATCATATTAAAATTAGGGTTTTTTTATTTTTATTTTTTTAATTTAAATAAAATAATTTAATTTAAGAAGAAATAAACAAATTCCCATTATTTTGTGTGAAATGAACGAAGCAGGTAATTAAATGCAAAGAAGCTACACAGTATCCATTACGCATTACAGGTAATTCATTCACTAACCTTCCAAATATGGGCAACAAATTATGGAATTCCAAATGTGAAATTACCATTTTGTATTTAGCCACAAAAATGGCAATTTAGTATAAACCGATATTCTTGTTTTTTTTTCTTTATTAATAATAATAATTAAAACCAACTTTAACCCTCGAATTGTGCTGAAATTACTGAGGTACACATGATCCATCACTCCATAATTTTTATTTTTTATTTTTTTTCAAATCTTATATTATAATATTATTCATTTGTAACGTCTAACAATACCACCCCCAAATCCTCCTTCAAAACCACGCCAAACAACTCGATTTCTCCTCCGTGTCAGCAAGCAATTCCCCCATTCATCCAATCATTCCTTGCCACGTGTCCTCTGCATGTGGGGTCTTGAGTTTATACTTATAGAGCCAGAGAAGTTGATACCATACCTCCCCCTCTCCTCCTCCTCCTCCCTCCCTCCCTCCCTCCCTCCCTCTCTCTCTCTCTCTCTCTCTCTCTCTGTGTCTCTCCCCCTCTGTGCTTGGTTTCTGGGTTTGAAAATGGTGATCTGTGTGGAGGAAAACAGTGATAGCGACAGAGATCCAGCGAAGGGAAAAGGAGCCATGGTTCCAATGCATGCACCATGGTCAAACCCAAGTGGCTCACTGCCATTACAGACAAATCACAGCTTGTCTCTCACTCTTCTCAGTGACCCTCAAGGGCAAGGGGTATTATTATTATTATTATTATTATTTATTATCACTATTATATTAAAAATAAATTTACAAAAAATAATTCATCCTTTAAATCTTTGTCTCANAAAAAAAAAAAAAAAAAAAAAAAAAAAAAAAAAAAAAAAAAAAAAAAACATGGTATCAGAACAAGAACATGGATCTGAAGATCTAACGAAGAACATAAAACCCTAATAAGAACGAACGATCGAGCGATGAACACGGTTTGATGTTTGTTTGTTGGGTGTAATTTTGTTTAACCCTAGATTTGTTTATTTTGTTGAAATTACAGGTTGTGTTGAAGATGTCTCAAACACCTGAAACGAATTACATGACATTTCTTCCATCAGGCTCTCAACTCAAGCTCAGCTTACAAATTCCTCAACCCACTTCACTTCCTACAAGGACAACTTCGGTAATACCATTTCTTCCTTCATCTACAACTCATATCTTGTTCATCATCTCTCAATCGAGTTTAAGTTTTGGGATGATGAACAATTGTGTCATAATTAGTGTTGATTTCTACATGCATGTTGCATTTGACACGATCTAAGTCGAAATCCGTAAATAATTTGGTTTTTTCGTAACTATGAACATGTTTCGTTACTCGGTTTTGTAGATAAAAGGTAAGAAGAGGAAAAAAAACATTTACATGGAAAGAAAATTTTGTAGATAAAATCTAATGTTTGTTGATCGTTAACCGTTAGTCGTTAATCGTTGATGTTCGTTTAAATCATGAACCGTTAATTGGTAATCATTAATTTGAACTTCCACAACTAAAATATGTACTCGTGTGCTACCGGTTTAATTATTAAAACAAATGTCTTTTTATAACTTGTACGAACATGACGTAAGGTCGTCTTTGATTCGTGGTTATAAAAGAATTACCAAAGATGAACGAACGTCTTGTCTTATTTTTTTTATAACGAGAAAATTAAAATAATTAATTGAAATTATCCTAGTTAATTAGTTATTAGGGAAGTTTATGAAACATTGAGATGTTAGCATGTTCATATATATGGAATTTAAATGTTGATTGTTTATTGCATGTTTATTTGTTTAAGTGGGTGATTATTGATAATATGATTAAATGTCTCCAAATTACATTAGACATATAATATATTATAATCTGGGTTAACTATATGTTGTATTCCATCTTTTTTTTTTTTTTTTTTTTTTTTTTTTTCAATTTAGTTTTATTATTTTAAAAGTTTTGATTATTAAAATTTTGTCGATTAATGTTAGAATTAGTTGATGATAAACTTACATGACTGATACATTATTGTCATGAACTAAACTGAAAAAATAGGTTAAATTACAGGTTTAGTTCATAAGATTCATGTTTGTGTCTATTGAGTCTCTAAACTTTTAATTTCATGTAAAAAAAAGTGTCTAATAGAATCTTAAATTTTTAATTTAGTGTCGGTTTAGTTTCTAAACTTTTAGTTTCATGTCAGGTATCTAAACTTTTAAACAGGGTAATAAAATTTAAAACTTTTAATTGAGTGTTTATTTAGTGTCTAAATTTTTAATTTCGTGTCAAATAAGTCTCTAAACTTTTGTGTAATAAAACCTAAAACTTTTAATTGAGTGTCTCTAAACTTTTAAACAGTGTAATAGAATCTAAGTCTTTTAATTGAGTGTCTATTTAGTGTCTAAACTTTTAACTTGGTGTGAAATAGGTTTCTAAATTTTAAAAAGTGTCTAATAGAATCTAAAACTCTTAACTCTGTGTCTATTTAGTCTCTAAATTTTTAATTTGGTCTGAGATACGTCTCTAAACTTTAAAAAAAATGTTTAATAGAATCTAAAACTCTTAATTTTGTGTCTATTTAATCTTTAAACTTTTAATTTGGTCTGATTTAAGTCTCTAAACTTTTAAAAAATGTCTAAATAGAATCTAAAACTTTTAGTTGAGTGTCTAATTACTCTCTAAACTTTCAATTTCGTGTCTAACAGGTCTCCAAATTTTAAGCCAGTCCCTAAATTTTGAGTTGTGTGTCATCTCTAAATTTTTTAATTTGGTGTGTAATAAACTATTATGCAACTACAAACTCAAAAGCTTAAATGATTAATGAAATGAAGAGAGTGGTTAAAGATGAAGTTGTTTTGGTGGGTCTCTGTAATGGCGACGTTTGAAGATTGAAAACGATGAGATTTGGTAGTTTTAAGTCAGAAAACAATGAAACCACCACTATATCCACTCACTCTTCATATCACCTTCATCTTTTTCTTTGTTTCCTTCTAGACCAAGATGCTTGATTGGAGCCACCCCACAAAAACTGCTCCTAATCGCTCTCAAATCATCAAAACTCTTAGAGAAATGGTCAAGGTAACCCCTCCCTCCCAATTAACACTTCCTTTTTTGTTTCATAAACCCCTACTTTTCTTCCTTAACTTTCTTTTTCGCAGAGGGCCGTCACCGAGTTTAGACTATCGTCCTCGCCCATGAACCTTAACGAAAGAGCCAACTTCGACGACGTTGTTGAAGCCGTCCCCGTCTCCTTTAGACCCCCTCAACCACCCGACACAGATATGGTACAATCTCGACTATATTTTACTTTCCAAGTTTTTTGGAAGGACGAATGACAATTTTGTTTTTGGATTGGATTAGGTTTTGTCTCGCAAAAAGAGAGTGACGACGTTGCTCGTGGGGGAAACCCTAGTTTCGTTCCAACTTCCTTACAATTGTCCGTTTAATCTCGAGGATCTTGAGGAGGTATAATTTCATAATTTAAATTTTGAAACATGATTGTTATTTAAATGAGATTAGGTTTTAATTTGACATTATGGATAATGTTTTATATAGTTGGTGGAAGTAGAGAGGACTGAGGCAATGGCTCTAAAGACGACTGGTGAGATTATTTATAATGTGCCTCGCTATACCTTCCTTCAAAGATTAAATGGTTGGAAAATGGAAAGGCGTCAACGCATTAACGGAAGATTTGACTTGGTATGTTTGACTTTGACCCATGTTTGTCAACCTTATTATAAACAAAAAAAAAATAATGTTAACATATGATGTTTTTGTCACAGTACTATCATCATCTACCATCAAGGAAGGTGTTTCGCTCCATCACTGAAGTTGTGAATTTTTTCATATATGAAGTTTATCCCGACAAACCTCAAAAATCTGCGACCAAATTAAATCGGGGCGAAAATCAATTTCCCGTGAGTTTTTTTTTTTTTAATTTTTTATTATTATTCTTCGTTCCAATTAATTTGATATTCATGTTTGAGAGTGATTTTGAAAATGAATGCAATTTATTTGGTTTAGGGTGAAACGAGTGAAAAGAGGGTTTCGCCATTGAAGAGGAAAGTTGATGAAATGAGGGAGAAATGGCGTCCGATGTTCTTTGATGTTAATGGCGATAATAAGAAGAATGATGATAGGCGCATTGCACGTCCGTTTGATCTTAACGACGAACATCAAAATGATGATGAAGATGATGATGATTATTACTTCGGGGATGATCAAACATGGAACCAGAAGGAAAGAGTGGAGAAGTTCTTGGCTGAATCATATGAGAATCTCCTAAACTTACCTAATACTCAGAAACCCAAATCCTTGAGTTTTGATATCAATGAAGAAATCTGTGAGGAAGAAGAAGAACAAAAGGAAGAAGAAGAACAAAAAGATGTCAACTTAATCACTTACCCTAATGAACCCACTGTCGAGGAGTTGCTGGCCGCGGCTTACGATAACCTTGTAAACGCGGCCAGGAATAAACTCAACTCCATTAAAGGTACTTCTTTCATCTCTCTCCGTTCAAGTCTATCGTTAATAGATATTGTTACTTTTGCAGTATTGTCCTTTTTAGGTTTTCCCTCTCGGAAATCTCGAAAGAGGCTTTCTCTTTCGAGTTTCCACAACTAATAGTTGTTCTTTTTAGGGCTTCTGCCGCTAACAAATATGGTTCTTTTTAGAGTTTCACTTTTGGGTTTCTACTACTAATAGATATTGTTCTTTTTAGGGTTTTACTTTCGGGTTTCTACCGCTAATAGATATTGTTCTTTTTAGGGTTTTACTTTCGGGTTTCTACAGCTAACAGATATTGTTCTTTTTAGGGTTTCTCTTTCGGGTTTCTACCCCTAGCAAATATTATTCTTTTTAGGGTTTCTCTTTTGGGTTTCCACTGCTATCCGATATTATTCTTTTTAGGGTTTTCCTTTCGGCTTTTCAGGGAAGTGGCTTTCTCTTCGAGGTTTTCACAACTAATAGATATTGTACTTTTTAGGCTTTCTTTTCGGGTTTTCACCTAACATACAGTTCTTTTCAGGCTTTCCCTTTCGGATTTTCCCGAAAGAAGCTTTCTCTTTCGAGTTTCCACCGCTAGCAGATATTGTCCTTTTTAGGCTTTCCCTTTTGAATTTCTCCTCAAGGTTTTTAAAAGGTGTCGAGGTTTCCACACTCTTAAATATCATAAACTCTTATGATATTTATATATAGTAACGGCATGGCTCAAGTCCACGGCTAGTAGATATTGTCCTTTCTGAACATTTCCTTTCGGGGTTTTCCTCATGGTTTTTAAAACGTGTCTGCTAGTGGAAGATTTACACACCCTTATAAAAAAAAATGTTTCGTTCTACTGCCCAACTGACGTGGGATCTCACCCGACATGTTATTTTGTTTTTTAATTTGTTTGTAGGAAAGGAAAAGTGTGAAAGCTTCCCAGAGATTGAAAGCAGCAAAACATTAAAAGCTTTGACCTTTACATGCCTTCCTTCTTCTTCTTCTTCTTCTCCTTCTCCTTCCAACGTTCCCATCAACATAAACTCCATGCCATTAGAGACGATCACAGAAGCACCCGAAGCCATGGAAGTGGAAGACCCAGCTTCTATTGTGAATGTGAAACCTGAATATTTCGATATCATCCCAGAAGTGAATCCTGAAAATGTCATCATTGATGACAAACCGAGCGCAGAGGCAGCGGCAGAGGCAGAGGCAGCAGCAGCGGCAGCGGCAGCGGCAGCGGTCGTGGTGGCAGAGACAGAGACGGAGAAGATGACAGAAGGGTTTGATGGAATCTGTTCTTCAATGGAAGCGGCCAAATCTGTTGCATATATGAACATGGATGAGTGTGACCTGATCAACCACATCCCAGAATCCTCGGACATGTTTGACCTTGCTATGTTCTTGGCCAATAACAGGGAGAGCGGGGGCTTCTAAACCCTACAAATATATGTGTGCGTGTGTGTAATAAAAAGACTTCAATAACCAAGACATGTTTCTGGTTAGCTCTGGAAAAACCTATGCAGTTTCCTAAACTAAGGTTTGGTTAGATACTCGTTGTCGTCGTCGTCGTTGTTGCTGTTGTTGTTTTACCTTGTATTGAATGTCTGGTTTCATGCTTGACTGTTCATACTGTGTTTTAGTTCTATATAATAATATGTAATATGTCCCTATTATGCTGTGTGTTTTTCTTTCTAGGCTCGACGACGATAGCGTGTTTAAATCCTATTTAGTTTTTTTCTCTATCTGTGTGCAGGCTTTTGTCAATTCCTTTGAGTTTTGATCAGGTGAATGGACGAGCTTCTGTGGAGAGGCGTCTTTCGATGACTATTTGTTTATATAAAGACATGCTTCTCAAACCTTTCTTTTCTTATTAGGCTTTGTGTCGGAAGGATCACTCTTGTGGTCTTCCTTTATCCTCCCTAACATTCAAAGTTGTTCTCGGTTGTGAGACCTTTGAATGATTATGGATTTAATTTGTGTTGAGTTGGGTCTGTGAGATAATTTGGAGTTGGGTCGAGTTACCAATTTAACCAACTCAAACTTTTGAAGTCGTCCAAAAATCTTCTAACTCGACCCATGTAACTCCACCTTATGATGGATACAGATTTGACTTCCTTCTCTTCTTCAGCTACCTCTGAAACTCTTTCTTCAACAACGTCCGACGTCTGACTTGGTCAAATTTGTGTTGAATACAACAGGTGTGTGCATGAAGCCCGAAGATTATTACCCCTAAATAGAACATGTCTGACCTTGTTTGGATCATTATCAATTCTTCTAACTTCAAAAAGATGGAAAGGCTACTTAGCTCAAGATCGTCGTTAAGTGAGAAATCAAAGACCTTCAATAAGCTAAAAGATGAACTTTCCATAAGTTTAAAGTTGAAAATTCAACCTCGAGAAAAATTACATTTCGATCCTCGAGTCAAATATACATTCGAGAGAAATTACACGACATATTTTTCTTTTTACTGGTATTTCACATTCTGAATTTCAACATAAATATAAATTAATGATTAAACAAATTTATACTTTTTTGCCTTTCATTTATTGTAATTGTTGTTTTATTAATTTTTTTATTGAAAAAAAAAAAGTTATCTAGAAGGAGTGGAATAAGTCAACTTAGAATAGGTAGTGTTTTCCCATTAGACCCCCAGTCCAAAAGGGCAACCAAACATACCCCACGTGCCAACGACCTTTGTTCCTAAATATTCCCAAATAAAAAGCTTATATATATTTATTCATTTATTAAAAAAATCATTTCATTAAAATATGTTTTATTAAAAAAATTAGTGTTCTAAACTTAATTTTTAAAAAATAATACCAATAACAGAGTAAAGAAATGAATATATATATATATATATGAAAACAAAAAATAAAGATAGTCCCAAAATTGCTCTGCTGCGACCGTCCAATCCAATCACGTAGACTATGATCCATGGCTGAATAAAGTTGGTGATCTTTTTCGTAACCGAGTTGCCTTTCCATTTCTTCATCTTTGAGTTCATACAGCTTTTCCCCCTGAAGAGACAATAAATTTGACTCTGTTTTCTTCAAGATTTCCGATCTCTTGAAGAACTTAGGGGTTTTTAATCTGTTCGTCATTCGTTTCCAAGTTGCTTCAAGATTTTGATTCGATTTTGCCGATGGGGGCGTGCTGGAGTGATCGTTCCAAGTCTGTGGGTACTCATACAGGTACTTATCGCCTCTGATTTGGGTTCCCTCTGTTCTTGATTTGGGTCTTAGATTTCATATTTGGTGATTTCTTTTTGTGGGTATTTTAGATTCTTTCGATTTTGCCGATTGGGGGCTTGTTGGGTTCTGGGAAAGTAGAGGAATCTGCTATAATTTGTGTATGTGTTCATGGGGTGTTCTTTATTGATGTCACTTCAAGATTCATGGCATTTGTAATGGTGATTGAATTTTAGGTCTTAAAAGTTATAAGTCCAAGAGAGGAGATGGGGAACATTCTCATGTTTCCAGCAGCAAGGTATCCTCTGCCTCCATTCCTGCTACTCCTCGGAGTGAAGATCAAATTCTTCAATGCTCCAATTTGAAGAACTTCACCTTCAACGAATTGAAAACGGCAACGAGAAATTTTCGCCCTGATAGTGTTGTTGGAGAGGGTGGATTTGGTTCAGTCTTCAAAGGATGGATTGATGAGCATTCCTTAACTCCCACCAAGCCTGGAACTGGCTTGGTCATTGCTGTTAAGCGGCTCAATAGAGATGGACCACAGGGTCACAAGGAGTGGTTGGTTAGTACTCGCTTTCTAATACAATTAGTCTGTTAAATGGCTGTGTTTAAACCGATCGGTCGCGGTCGGGTTATGGCTTGATTCTGCATAGTTTGGTTAACTTATGGTTTGAATATATAGGCTGAGATCAACTACTTGGGGCAGCTTACCCATCCTAATCTTGTGAAGCTGATTGGTTACTGCTTTGAAGATGATCATAGGTTGTTGGTTTATGAGTTTATGCAAAAGGGCAGTGCTGAAAATCATCTTTTCAGAAGTGAGTTGGGACAGCTTATCCATGTTTTCTCTTGTTCATTGTTCTGTTTTTAAGATGATCATACATAGCTTGTGTCGTCGATACAGGAAGCGCTCACTTTCGACCGCTTTCATGGAATGTTCGGATGAAAATCGCGCTCGATGCTGCCAGAGGACTTGCATTTCTTCACAATAGTGATG
Source organism: Cucurbita pepo subsp. pepo (assembly GCF_002806865.2). Taxonomy (NCBI): domain Eukaryota; kingdom Viridiplantae; phylum Streptophyta; class Magnoliopsida; order Cucurbitales; family Cucurbitaceae; genus Cucurbita; species Cucurbita pepo. The sequence goes on from NC_036647.1 coordinate 5,004,492, forward strand.
CTAAAGTCATATACCGTGACTTCAAGACATCTAATGTTCTTCTTGATGCAGTAAGTTCTTATTAGTATGGCGAGTTATTTGTAGTTTTATTTCAAAATATGACGATTTTGTTTTACTCGAAATCGATAGAACTACGACGCGAAGCTTTCGGATTTTGGATTAGCTAGAGATGGGCCAATTGGTGATCAAAGCCATGTCTCTACTAAAATCATGGGAACTCATGGATATGCAGCTCCTGAATACTTAGCCACAGGTTCTTCTAATTCTCTGTTTCTCTCATGACTGAGTAACTGATTGGCCTCTAACGACATCCCTTTCTTTGGTAAGGTCATCTAACGGCAAAGAGCGATGTATATAGTTTCGGGGTTGTTCTTCTCGAAATGATATCAGGGCGACGAGTGATAGACATGAATCGACCACCTGGGGAACACAATTTGGTGGATTGGGCAAAACCATATCTAGTAAATAAACGCAAAATTCGTCGCGTCATGGATAATCGTCTCGACGGGCACTATGGTCTTGGACAAGCACAAAGGGCAGCTAACCTTGCATTTCTTTGCCTAGCCACAGATCCCAAGTACAGACCCAGCATGAATGAGGTTGTAGCAGTGTTGGAGCAGCTGAGTAGTGAAAGAAAGGATCATAATGGTCAGCCAAATGGTGGTACCAAAGAAGGTTGAAGAGGTAAGGTTGTGAAATGTACAGCTGATGTGATGAATATGTATAAAATATATTTGTAAACTTGATTAAAGTTTTCATTTAAATCGTAAGAATTGACTTGTTGTTAGTTTTTTTTTTCTTTTCCTTGTTTGTTTCTAACACACCAAATGCATTCTTCAACTTGTTTGAGTCTCCATCAAAGTCTTGTCTTCAACAATAATCTCGTGTGTCGTCGATCTTGACGTGTTTTTAACTCTAATGATGTCGAAATTCATCTCTACAAAGTCTTCTTTGCTATAATTTGAATATAGATTTAAAGCGTGTGGAAGGAGATGTCATGTTGGTTGGAGAGAGAAACGAAACATTCCTTATGAGCATGTGGAAACTTTTCTTAACTATGAGCATGATGACGATACACAACATGTTAAAATGGAAAATACCCGTTAGAGGTGGTCTCAGACCGTTATAGTTAGTATTCGAGCCAGACACTAATCGTGTGCCAGCAAGGACGTTGGGTCCTAAAGGTGGGTGGATTAAGAGATCCCACGTGGTTTGGAGAGGGTGGAAACTTCCCCTAATAAACGCGTTTTAAAATCACGAGGTTGATGACTATACATAAAGTGGGCAATATCTGGTAGGGGTAGTATCTAGTTTCTATTTATATGGACTTATAAATCAACGAATGCTCATTTTTTCTCCGACTAATATTAATTTCTACTCATCGGGACTTCTCAAGCCCACCCGTAAAGAAAAACGTACTTTTGGGTTGGTAGGTAATGCAACGATTTATCTTTATTTGGAGAGTCACGGGCTCAACTGTGAGGTGACGAGTATATATATAGAGAGAGAGAGAAGGTGGAGAGGGCAAAAGAAGAAGGAAAATGGAGGGGAAGAAGGTAGGGATGGTGATGGCGGTATTGGTGGCGATGATGTTCACGGGGTGTGTTGCGGAATGGACAAGGAAGAATGGAAGGATTGAAGAAGTGTTGTCCGATGGTGGCAATCATGAGGATGCTGCAGAGGAGATGTTGTTGGTGTCTGTTGTTGATGATAATATGATGAGGAAAATGATGATGAAGAAGGGGCATGTCTTAGCCTGTGTTCCGCAATTTTGCAACGCCGCACTCCCATGCGAAACTGGCTGCACTTGTTTGGGTATTCCGGGTGTGGCTGGAATATGTGCCTAAACCCTATCAACTTTTATCTATCTCTTTCCCAATGATAATAATAATAATAATAATGGATTCTGTCTATCCACTCCTGTCTGTGTTTCTTTAAGGTATGTCGTGTCGTCAATGTTGCTTTGTTTGGTTTAAAGTTCTGTCTCTTTCTCTCTTCTCTTCACGAATGGTTGGCAATAATATCCAGACATGTTGATTCTAATTTGTGGGTTTTGTATTTCATTCTAATTTAGTGTAGCTAGATGGCGCATGCACTAAGAACTTTGATGAGTGCTACGATGTAGGCAATAGCAACCTAGAGCTCCGCTAACATTAAATTATGTTGGGATGGTAAATGATATTTGTGATTTTTTATATCGGTACGAGAGGAGAATGAAGTATTTTTGTAAGAGCGTGGAAATCTCTCCCATGAGGCCCATTTTATAAACTTTGAGGTGAAGCCCGAATAGAAAAGTTGAAAGGATATAATATATGCTATTAGGCTTTGGAGGTTAAAAATCATAGTTTTATAATCGTAAATTTTTAAGTTTCTTCTTATTTTATCTTTTATTTTGTCTTTCGAATCAAAATTGTTTAAAGATTAGGGGCATAACTGAAGCCCAATCAATTATGAAAAAGCCTAAAACCCAATAAATTACGAAAAAGACTAATGCCAATCAATTATGAAAAAGCCTAAAGCCCAATAAATTACGAAAAGGCCCAATCAATTATGAAAAAGACAAAAGCCCAATAAATTACGAAAAGGCCCAATCAATTATGAAAAAGACAAAAGCCCAATCAATTATGAAAAAGCCCAAAGCCCAATCAATTATGAAAAAGACTGAAGCCCAATCATTTATGAAAAAGCCTAAAGCCCAAGAAATTACGAAAAAGACTGAAGCCCAATCAATTATGAAAAAATTCTGCAGTTATTGGGCTTCAGTTTCTTCGTAATTGATTGGGCTTTGGGCTTTTTCATAATTGATTGGGCTTTGGGCTTTTTCAGAATTTATTGGGCTTTGGGCTTTTTCATAATTAATTGGGCTTTGGCTTTTTCATAATTGATTGGGCTTAAAAAGCTGTAATAGTTTCCCTCATAAGAATTTAGGTTATTAGATGAAAGATACCCACATGATCAAATAACTTACCTTTCATGCCAAAAATTTATCATCTCACATCACTGTTATATTCCCTACAATTGTCCAAAAATCTTTCATTCGTGATAGTGATGTGATGTCCTTTAGAATTAATTTATATTAAAAACTAAATTAGATAATTTTAAGATTTTAATAACAATATTTAAAATAGTTAGACTATTATATATTATATGCTATTTTATGAAATATTTTAACTAATTATGATTTTTTTACCAATTTTTTAATATAATTCAATAAATATTTTAAAAAAATAATAACAAATGGAAAAAAATTACTCCATGAAGAAGTATATAGAGAGACAAAAGAAAAAGAATATTTAGGGGAATTTGGTAAAAGAGAATATAAGATAAAATTAACCACAATAATGTAACTTCACTTCTTAAGTAATTTCATATAACATAACAACTTCTTACTGTATGTAGCAGTAAAATGCTGCGGGCTACATATTTTACCATTGCAGCCACTTCAGCCTCTCTCCCTACACTATTTTCAACCGCGGTAATTTTCAAAACCACCACCGCTACTAAACATATAAAACCAAACACCCTAACCCAAAACAATGTAACTTTTCCAAGATCTACGATTCAAAACTAGACACGCCTTCAACTACTGACCTTTTTTTAACCCTATAAAGACCCATTTTGACCGTCCTACTTTTGAGTTTTACTTTTACCTCTCTCCCCACTCAAATTTCCCCGGTAAATAAAAGGGAAAATTTTCAAAAAAAAAAAGATAAAAGAGGGAGGGAATTTCAAACGCGGAAATTCTTTCCCGTGAATGTCTGACCAAACTGCCAATTAGAAGGCACCACGTTCAATGAAGTTGAGGTACGACGGTCACTGCCGGTGACGCGGAAGGACAGAGACTGGCCCACTAAAACGACGTTGGATTGCCAATTTTGCCCCCAGTTATGGCTCATGCTCATCCAACCCGTGTTTGATCCTTTCACGCTAACCCTCACGATATTCCCTGCACCCGCGACGTTCGTGATCAATACCAAGTTGAAGTAACGGAAACCGTTGATTGTGAACCTGATTCCCCCTTGTTTCCTACATGGCACCCTGTAATAACAATAAATTATATTTAAATCAAAAGGATAATCCCACTTTATCCGAGGGAAAATAATAAACTCAGGCAGGTTTGATTCCAGAAAAACATGATGGAAACATAAATTTCTAGATCACAAATAAAATATTTGCTGCATTTTTCAGTTTATAATATATTTTATTACGAAATTGTATGTATTGAATTAAACAGAGTATGTACCAAACAGAGAACATCCAAGAAAAACAATTATCCAGGAATGGCGTAATGGATTAGAAGCAAACTCACCGGCGGTAAGAGACGGGAACGATTCCGGCGCGGTACTCGGCGATTTTAAGGAACATAGGCATAGCGAGATCGAAATGGGTGCGAGGAGGGTTACACCAGCCGCCATTGTCACTAGGAAGAGCGTAATTGGGGGGACAAAAATTGGTAGCCGTAATGAATATAGAAGGGCTACCGGGATGGCACCATTGGGGGTCATTAGCGCACTTGATCTCAAAGCAAGCACCACAGCTGAGTCCATTGTTGTACAGAGCAGTACTCAGAGCGGCAGTGTTAACACCATACCCCTGGCTGTAGAGATTCCCATACCCACAAGAACCACCTGCAAAACAACAAACCCGTATAAGCAAAAGCGATCTCAAAATGTGATTCGAAGAGAGGAGAGTAGGGAAATGTAGAAACCCATGGTTCCGGAAGCATCACTGCCGCCGTAGAATGTGGCGTGGGCGTCCTGCCAGGCTCCGGCGGAGTAGACGCCGGGAATTCTAGCGTGAGAGAGGAGGAAGAGGGAGGAGAAAGAAGCAATGGAAATGCAGCAGAGGAGGGAAAGAGAAGCCATGGATGTTGATGATGGGTGTAAGAGAAGAAGCAAATGGGAATTTAGGGTTGCAGTGAATGGAAAAGGGGAGGGAAGCAGAGGGGGTACTTATGGAGGGAGGAGGGCGAGGAAAAGGACAGCGAGGAGGGAATACGAATCCAAATCCAACTGCTCTGCATACCCCAAACAAAGCTCCCATATTAACACTTCCTCCCTAATTAATGCCATTTTCATATTCCTTTTTTGCCCCTACATATTTTCCTTTTAATTGTTTTCTTATTTATATTATTTTCCTTTTAATATATGATTTATTTAGATATAAATAGCAAAATATTAATAAATTACGCTGGTTTTAATTTGTTTGAGGCCAAGATATTATACCAATTTAATTCGTTAGAGCTTAAATTCGTATGCTCTGAATTACGTAGGGATTATAATTACTTCAATTTGATGTGTGACAAGACATAAACCAATTTATAAATCAACATCTGTTATTTACTTTTATTTTTTGTTGCTACTTTATTATAAAATCATCCACCAACAAAAGAATGTGTATTTTAGGAAAATTAAAATAAAATAGATAAGCTATGCTCATATTAGCATCTCGAGCACGGAATTACTTGAATTAAAAAGATTTTAAAGATTTNTTTTTTTTTTTTTTTTTTAAGATCTAAATATGATCTACAGTAATAAAATGAGAAAACATAAGGAATCCATTCATTGCTTGAATCACAAGCTGTGTTAAATAGCGAAGGCTGTGGATTGAATGAACCAAAAAATTGCTTATTTCTTACTCCACATTCGCTCACACCAACAAAAAGTGAAAAAAAAAATGCAAATATTACACAAAATATTTTGATTAATATAATAAATTATTTCGAAAGATAATTATGATGGGTTTTATTTTTTTAATATAATATTTCAAAATTGGACAAACAAAAATAATGAACTAATTCTTGACATTTACTGTTTTTAGGAAGTAGATTACCTTTTTAGGCTTCTGCCCTTAAAAGGTAACAGATAGGAAAGAAAATTAAGAATTTGATTCTGGACACTGTTTTAATTTTTAATATTAGAGTAAGGAAATAATAAATAAATAAATAAATAAATAAATAAAATCATTAACCATGCTCTAAATTTAATTTAATTTAATTTAAATTGCAAAAAGATGAAAAGAAAAATAGTAAAAGACAAATGGTCAGTTTCGTATCTTTTAACTTTATTGAAAGTTCTACAAACTATTTTTCTATTTCTTTTATTTTATAAAATAATTAAATTTAAAATCATTTTAAGTCTTTATTATTCATTATATATTTTTAATATATACGGAAAATTTGCTAATGTTTTTAATTTAATTGGTTACTTATAAACTGTGTGCAATGTTTAATCAAATAAAAATAATTAAATTAAAACTTTTAAAAATAAATTAAAAAATTAAATGGGAAGTAAATAAAAAGGGGATGGACGGTTGGAGTTGGAGAGAGAGAGAGAGTGAGAGAGCGTGCGCAGAGTTTTAGGGAAGGCATGGGCCCCACCTTGGGGCAAATTTGGTAACTTTCAAACTGCCATCAGGGCCCACCTCGAGCCTTGCGACCCCTGATTTGTTGGAATTCGGAGTTGGGGCCCACTTAGATTCCTCCCGTTTTTACTCCTCTCTCTATTTTTATATTAATTAATATAAAAATAAGGTTAAATTCCAATATATATATATATTTTTTTTTTGAATAAATCTTAAAATTTGGAATATTTGCGATAAAAAAAAAAAAAAAAAGTATTGTGGTTAAAATGGTCATTTGGTTTAAAAAAAGAATAAATAAATATTTTTGTTTACCGCCAAAGAAAAAGCAAAACCCACTCTCCGCGAACCAGTGGTGTTTTACCAAGCCTCAATTGTACGCTCTCCTTTTTATAAAAACTCATTTATTATTATTCTGCCACTAGGGAAATGACGTGCGTACCCCTACTGGTTTGTATTAATTACCTCACCTGTTCTATGAAGCCACGTATCCTACAATTTTACTGAAAAGCCCCTAACCCAACCAATGCAGGACATTATTCGGTGAATCAGATTCCACCGTACCAACGGTCCAACGGGTAACCATAGTAAGTAGTGATTATTTATTTATTTATTTATTTATTTATTTATTTATTTATTTATTTATTTATTTATGAAAAAGAAGTAGCAGTTAAGTTGAATAGTCGGTGGGGATTTTATTACCATAATTCCACCACGAGAATTTAAGGTAGGAACAAAAATATTCACACCATTATTTGTCTTTATAAAACAAAATTTAATTTATACCAAGTTCCCATATGTAATTAAATGTTGAAAATTTTACCATCATTTTTGCAATTTTATTTTTTCCATATGTAATTAAGCGACACGTTTTACTTCATCCGAAATGTTACCTCCATATAGTTTTAATATTATGAAATATAAAATATGCTTATATTGGAGGTGGCTAGACGTTTCAAGCTCCTTTTGAGTTAATTTTTTTTTTCGGACACGTAAATATGTTTCGAACATTTATGTCCATTTTGTCATTGAAAAGACATTTCAACACCTTTTTCACTTTTGGGTTAAGCTGGCTTTCGGAGTGGATTATATGCGTTAATCTCATTTCAAACTTTTTGGGACATTTAGGCACGTTTAAGACGTTTGTGTAAGTTGGAGATAGACGATGAGTAGATTAGACTTGTTTTTGGGTAACGACGGATGACTAGATTCTTTGATTTTTTTTTAAGACACTTACATAAGTTTTGAGTTTATGATCGTTCAAGTATGTATCTACATTATTGTGAAGGTTATTGTTGAAAAGAAAAAAAAAACGAGCAAAAAAGCATTTTAAACTACATTTTTTCCTTTTGGTTGTAGCTACACAACTTTATCATGATAGCACTTTTGATATTAGCGCACTAAAGGTTGGATTATCGATATTTTATTTGAATATATTAAATTTATTTGATTCCATTCAGGTTAATACTATTGTTATTAGTTAGAAACAAAATTGGTAGGTAATTACAGAGAATAGAAAGTATATGTTGAACTAAATAAATTTAAGAATTAAAAAAAGGTGGTAGAACGAAGCTATACAAGTGCATTAGACATCACCATAGAGCTATGTATCTCGATTCTAATGTGAAGCGGGTAGAAAAATAAGGTAAAATTGATGTCATTTTGCATTAATAAACGTGTCTAGAAATAATGAATCTTATTAATTTATTTTTGAAATATTTTAGGAGAATTAATATCAAATATTAAAAAAAATGTATATGGTTGAGTAATGAAGAGTAAATTTTATTTAAATAAGAAGCAAGTGGGATTATTAATATAATTTACAAGGAACATTGTAACATGATTTCATCCTTAATCCTATGATAATTTTGTCCATCATTGACTTTATATTAATTTAATTTCTTTATAATAATAACCAGATTTATTCTCGTACTCGAATGCTTTGTCTCATATGGTCAACTTTATTTTTAATGTTTTAATATCATTATATTTAACTATTGACTTGAATGAGTGGTTGCATTAAAAAAAAAAAAATTTAAAAATAGTGGTGAAGTTAATATTATGTTATTTATTAATTAATTTGTTCATTTTTTTTTAATTTATGAAACTAATTATTTTATTTAAAAAACGTTTAGAGAAAAGTGACTAAATATTTTTTGTTATTGAAATTTATGAATTTAGAAAAAATAATTCAATAGTTCAATTTATCCATTTGTCAAACTAATTTTTATATAAGATTTTATTTTATGAAAACTAATGAATTTATAAAGATTTAAATTAGTAAAACGTAAATCGAGAGTAAATTTACCACATTTATTTAGGTTTAGTGTCAATTACATAGAACATTTTGAATAAAACTGATATAACATTTTTAACTTAAGAGTAAAAATTATTTCGAACGTGATAAATAAATCGTGTCTATTTTATAAAAGAGTTTAACGTTTTTAGTAACATACGAGAAGACAATATAACTAGAGACATAAACATAAAAAAATAAAAATAAGTGTCATGATGTAGTTTTTAAGTATTTGACTCATTGGCCATAACTCCAATTTCCCTTATTTGATGGCTTTAAGTATTTGACTTTTTTTGGGTGGGGTTTGGCGCTTTATAAATAAACATTCTTAGGAATGCTTATTGAATTTTGCGACATTTAATTAACTTTCCTAAATATAAGATTAAAGCACATGAATGATAGTTTCGATTTTGTATTAACTTGTCTTATTGGACAAACTTACCGTATTTTGTTCTCAAATTCTAAGGTATCTTTGTTACATTTATGGTCACCTATTAGAAAAAAACAATCCGTAGAGTTAGATAAATCTAAAAAAATTGCCTAATTATGAGGAAAAACAATAGGATAAATCTAAAAAAATTGCCTAATTATGAGGAAAAATAATAGAATTAATCAAATTTTCTTACAAATCCAGTAAAAAATTTCATTCCCCTTCCCACCGTGTCATGTAATTTCTCAACTAATTCTTTAAAATTGGTAAGTCGAAGAGTGAACCTGATTATGTTTGAGGTCATGTTTCAAGAGTTGAGTGAAACAAGTACATCGACTAGCTTGAAATCATGGTAATTTTACATTCATCTTAGCGATAAGTACCTTATCTTCCGATTATGTATAAAAACGAGTCAAATAAGTCCAACATGATTAGAATTATCAAGATAGGAATATGTTTTTATTATGAAATAGTCTCTAATAAATAAAAAAGAAAAAAGAAAAAAGAAAAAAGAAAAAAGAAATTTGCATAAACATAACACATGGGTCATGTCGGATCACTTACAAAGCTCAGACTCTTTGTACCTTTTTACTTGCATGCTCTGGTTTCATGTGAAACCCCATTCAATTGCTTACTCTGTTTATCTCTATCAACTGTCAACCAAATGGGTCTCGTGACAGTCAAGAAAATCTTCATTGCCCAACTTTATTTTTTAATTCTCTATCATTTAATGCAAAAAGAAATTCAAGATTGTTACAATGTGATAGACTATTAAAACATAATAGAAAGAAAAACATAATAGATTGTTACAATGTCAATTTTCATTTTATTTAAAAGAGAAAGAAAAACTAAACAAATTTATTCTTAAAACAAATATGAAAGTTGAAGAGAAAAATGAAACTTTATAAATTCTAAAAAACATAATAGAAACCTACATTCATGACTATTTTGTATAATTCAACCATTTGACAGAATAACTGGGCTTCAAATAGAGGTATTCTATAATCAAACCATGACACCCTCATGATATTTAAAGTTGCATACTAAAGCAGATGAAGACAAGATGAACTATTCCCACACTTGTACCTTTGAATGAGGTTACGAGAAAGTATTGAATCAGCAGTACCAACCATTTGGAAAATGTTGTCACCTTCCGACTGTCATCTTGTTTTCCATATTTCAATTGATTTCCAGAAGGACCCACAATCTTTTTATTAGCTTGAAAGGTCCTTTCATTTTGTATCAAATATAAAGTGATGAACTATCGAAAAGCTCCATGATGTTTCCAGTTTCCTCCAACAAAGGTAATTCATTTACAACCTACTTAACAGATAAATGCTCTAGCTCAAGACCAAGGTGATCGTACTTGATCTAGTAACAACAATCACTGTGTAACATACTAGAAGATACAAAAATGGCAGCACGGCTAATAGCCCCATGGTATAGAAGGCTTCAAGTAATTCATACCTTCTAAAACGACCAGAATTTCCACAATATAGCTGGACATGTGGTTGAGATTCATGAAATGAACTCTTGGTGAACTCTCGTGGTATCAACCCTGCAGCAAACGTTGTTGAGAGATGTCTGGTTTATTTCATCATAGCTCGAGCTCTTTTAAGCAATTTAAAACAGTAATTCACTGTGCATGGATAAGAAAATCCAGAAGAAGTAATCGGATTTGAATCTAGCTTAGTCCATAAATGTTTTGTTTTTAGCTTATGTTTTTAAAAGGAATACTTTTCATTAACAATGTCTTAGTCAAATATTAGAAACAAAACAAATAGTTTTCACAAGTTTGTGTTAAAATTTGGATAAGTTTTTTACAAGGGCTACTTTGGAAAAAAATATTTTTAGTAAACGATTGGTTTTTTAAAAACAGAAAGAGAAACAAAAATTGCAATTGAGTTAATTTATTTTTCCAGGAAAAGTGGCATCAGATTTGGAGAAGAGTACTAACCATGAAAGTTCAGGGAGTGACACCTTGTCATAAAACATTTGACTTAAGAGAACCTCATATATCTACTGAATGATCTCCTTCAGAGAAAGAACATCATCACGTGGATGGGCATCCACCACTCGAACTTGTACTTCATCTCCAATTTCTGCTCCAAGAGAAACCCATGCAGATGCTTGAAGCCCCACCTACAAATTCCGAATGCATAAGACACAAAATGTAATGATATTCATACTTAGAGAGACTATTTGCACCGACAAAACTATATATAGTTCTATTTCGCTTGAGCAATGGATCTAACAGTGAAACTGATGATTGGGGAAAAAAGAAAGTCATTTCTGCATGCATTTGATATTGTCATATGTTTGTAAAGCATCAAGTGGGGCAGTTTATCTTTTGGTTCATGGGCCGAACCCACCAACCAGGAGAGGTTATTGGCAATCGACGATAATCAGCACAATGTGAAGAGGCGAACAACCAGTGGAAACAGAAAATAAATCAGATGAGGATCAAATCAAATTCAAACGTGGAGAAAAGAGTGTTTCCTTTTTTCTTCTTTAAGCCCAAGTCAGAATGAGGATTGCATCACAGTCTGAAAGCTTTTATCAATCAATCCTCACCTCAACCAACAGCAGGGCTGCAATTCGATCTTTAATGAACCTAAGAATCAACGCTCGATATCTGTTTTCTTTTGGTTGCCGTCTCAAGTACTCTAATACCCAATAACGATGACTGAGGCTTGAGAGTCTCTTTGCCAATTTAATATTTATATTTACAGTAGATGCTATCCCTTCCAATTGACCATGGGAATACGGAGGAGAGTCGCCTCTAAGGAATGCCTTAACCTACAAATAAATATAAGAGTAAAACTAAGTCAAAAGAATAAACACTCCATCTACAAAGTCTTGAAATGTATGATTATTAGTTATGCAACCAAAATCATACACAATATAACAAGATGATGTTACGAGTATGGTTGCAATGATGGTGAATCGGCAATTTAAAACTAAAATTCCTGAGGTAATGAGCAAGTAAATTCAGAACTAATACTTTAAAAATGATGACACTACTAAAGCCGCAAGCTTCAAGAAATAGTTCCTCTAAGATAGCAGAGGAGAAGAGAGAACCAGAAAATGTTTCAGACAACAGAATGGTCTATCACGAATAAGGTCCATTAATATACATACATACATACATACATATATATTACCACATTACAATATGAACAACATAATAATGTTCTCATCTTTTCTCAAGAAAGGATGTAAGAGATCCTAAAATGTCCACGACAAATGGGTAGTGCAGGCTTGATTAAAAAATAAAAATCCACAGGACACAGGAAATTAGAAGAAATACCTGGTAATGTGCAACGAGGTCCAAATACCTACGGATGGGAGATGTAAATTGGACATAACCAGAAATTCCCAAAATCCCATGGCGTATAGGCTTACTGAAGTCAATTTCAGCAGCACGCATTGTTCTAACTATTGCAGAGCTCCTAACAGGTCCTTCTGGAAGATGTGCAAATGCAGATACATCAATATTTGTTTGAGGTTGTCCTCTGTAGGGTAACGGAATGTTATTGCGAGAACCAAAAGTGGCTATAACTTCTCCACATAGGATCATCATCTCTGAAACAAGTCGCATGGCAGGGTTATCTTGGTTTTCTACGTAGAGATTGATTTCAGGATCCAGGTCTTCTGGATTTGCTACCTTGATCCGTGTCTCCAAAGAAGGCATGTCGATTGCACCCTGAAAATTTTATAATATGACGCCAGAACATGGACGGCAGATAATAACTTAAATAAAAAATTCATGCAAGTAGATCTTATAGGAATAAGATCCCATCAAACTTGTCTATAAGAATTCCGAAAGTGATTCTAATTAAACAGTTTTTGACAGAGCCTGATTAATAAACAACCAACATTCTAGTCAATACTTTAAGCCACCTGTTGCCTTCGCCATGCTAATCGCAAAGTTGCAGCCTCAGATAGAACTTTAAGTTCAGCCTCCTCTTCCAAGTTCAAACTAAGCAGCTCCGACGCACTTTCATATGTCAGCATGTAAGTTGGTTTGATGATTGAGTTTTCCACAGAGTATTCTGCAATGCTATTAATTCATAGAGTGTTAGCGTTCCCATGTTTGCTTCCTTAGTAAAGATATCTTAATGAATGTCATAGTTTCAAGAAAGCAACAATTCTATTCTACAGTGTGAACGCCATCACTCTCTTTAACTCAAACAACAAAAATGACAAGCACAGACAGGAAGAGTTCTCACAGCAATTGAAAGTACACAGATAAATGCAATTAAGATAAGGAAAGAACAATAATGTGCTAACAACAACAGTAAAAACTTTCACATATGATTTTATGATATGAACACAGAACCGTCAAATCTTCTAGTTGTATAATATCAAGAACAAGCTTCACAAACTGTAAACCTAATAGAAAAAAGAAATGGCCAAACAAATCTTCCAAGAAGCATACAATCCCATAGAAAAATTTTATTTTTTTTCAGAACTAAAATAAATTGGAATGGCACTCACCTCATGGACATTTGTCCCTAATATAAAATTTTTAGTAAAGTATCCTCATATTAAAATACATTACGGTAATAACAAGCTTTGATTTCCATCAAAATATAATAAGGAAAGAACAAGCTTTGACTTCCCTAGTATAAATTTTTTAGTGAAGTGGTCTCATAATAAAAACAACTAAGTACGTAAACAAGCTTTACCTTCCATCAGAATGAAGGACAACAGATACAGTAACTGCATTGCAAATTTCTCCCTGTTTTAAACTCATTCCATTCATTGCTAGTTTCTCTGGAAACATAGGGTATGTGGCTGTAGGAAGAAATATAGAAGTTCCTCTGTCCATGGCCTCCCTACGAATGATAAACAAAAAGAAAGTCAGCATGGTGCGAAATATCACAAGAAGTTTAAGAAGGATTACCTGTCTACTATGCTCCCTGGTTGAACAAATCTAGCTGGATCAGCAACATGAATCCATATTTTAATTCGACCATCTGACAATCTTGTTGCACTCAATGCATCATCAAGCTAAAATATTGGATGATAAGAACGTGAGATGGAAGTCTCTCAAAATTTCATGAAAGAATTATACAAAAATAGAAATTCAAAATCATCACAAATTCAGAGTGAATAGACTAACTAAATGAAAAATACAAAATAAATTATAATTGAATTATAAAAGAAAGGGAAACAACAGTTTGAAGAGGATATAATTTTTAATTTTAAAATTATCACCTCATCCGCTTCATCAACATCAATGGCATAAACCTTAAGATGTGTGAGATTCTTCCTGTCAACCTAAACAAAGAGGCATATAGCACACGTCAGAGGCAACATATGAAATATAGAGTAGCAGTAAATCATGAACTACTAATGAAGATTTTACAAGTCCTGGATGGAAATAACTGTTGACAAATTTATAAGGATCTATAATGTAACAGGCAGGGAAGCAAGGGAGAATCTCAAATGATAATATGCATACATAACTTCTTATTATATTTGTTGTTCTCACACATAACAAAATCAGTGATGGAACTTGACGCTACCTCATCGGGATCAGATGCCCCCAGTAAAAGTGATTCCGCAGCTGCTATAATCTCATCTGAATGATATGTCCGAATGTTGAACTTCTGAAGATCAAGATTAACATGCCGAGGGAAATACCCTATATCTATGAGAAGATTTACTGCTGATGATGTTGTTCTCACCAGTCCCATAGCCTTGAGAATCTAAAGAAGAGATTATCAAACATAGTAAGGGCGATGGACGATAAAAATGTACTTTTCAGTCATCAAGCAAATCACATTAAAGAGTTACCATCCCAGCTGTTTTCCTCTGTTCATCATCCTTGCAAGCATCAATAGCATAAGATTCAAGTGACTCAATCTTGTGTCTGGTTTTCTCTTCAGCTGCCCAGGATGATTTAGGTGGTTTGGACTTCGAAGGCATTGCCTTCGCAGATTTCAATAATTCTACAAACTCTTGTAGTTCTTTCTCAGCCGCCTCCTTTGCAAGCTTTTTACGTTGAAGTTCTTCAACCTGGCTTTCAAACAAAGAATTAGAAAATATTTTAGACTAAAAAGACACTGAATCATTAACGGATGATGTGATAGACAATGTCATCAGCACAAATATTTGTCATGTGACAGATTATTTAATGTAAGACAGATGAGAAAAAGAGTGAGATGCAAAAAAGGATGAAGAAGATTCATTAATGTAACTAAGAACCTATTAATCACCAATAAAAAGCTTCAATCAAACTAGGGGTAAAAAAATAGTACAAAAATAGTTGAACTATCATAAAATTCTAATTAAGCGCATTGACCGATGGCTCTGCTATGAGGGAGGGATGAAACTGTTAGATGAACACGACTCTCCACAATGGTATGACATTGTCCACTTTGAGTATAAGCTCTCATGGTTTTGCTTTGGGTTTCCCCAAAAGGCCTCATACCAATGGAGATAGTATTATTTGATTATAAACCCACGATCATTCCCTAAATTAACCAATGTGGGACTTTCATCATCCAACACCTCCCCTTGAACAAAGTACGTCTCCCCTTAATCAAGGCTCGACTCCTTTGGAGTCTTAGTCATATTTTACTATGCCTTCGAGGAGGCTTGACTCCTTTTTTTTGGAGTCTTTTGTTCGACATTTGAGGATTTACCAATCTATTGGCACAACTAAGTTTAGGGCATGGCTCTGATACCACGTTAGATGAACACGACTCTCCACAATGGTATGATATTGTCCACTTTGAGTATAAGCTCTTATGGCTTTGCTTTGAGCTTCCCCAAAAAGCCTCGTACCAATGAAGATAGTATTCTTTGATTATAAACCCATGATCATTCCCTAAATTAACCAATGTGGGACTTTCATCATCCAACAGAAACTACACAGGGATTGGACTTCGGGCATTATTATCTCATTATGGATCTGTTCTACTGCACCACCATCATGTCAAGAACATAGATGAGGTTAGGTAATGGTAAACAATAATGTGATGGAGCTTTACAAGCAGAGAGTAACACCAAGATAGTGCAAAAGCACAGAATACCAACGAGGAATGAGAACATTAGACTTAGTTATAGGACACATGCAGAAGTACACCAAGAGACCTTCAATTTTTGGGGTCTGCCCATTGTTTTGGGTTTTGGTGGTTTTAGGTTCGTTTGACCCAATGTAATCAATATCCTGAGTTGCAAGCACAGCCTCATGGGTTAAAAAAGTGGCAAAACCAAGGGAAATTTTCTGGAAATCGAAGGAGCTGTCCACTTATCTGAGATCATATATCACCTTTTAACACATGAATAGATTATGGCCTTCATCACCTTCTAACACATCTTATTTTGTTTTGATAAGCTACACAATATCACATCTACAGAAGGGACAGGCCGAACTATGGAAAAGTCTGGCCAACACGCAAAATGGAGAGAGAGGAAGAAAAATTATAAATTTTACAATAGAAAACGTCTCTTTAGCAGGTATAAGAGATGGCCTTGGAATTGTTGATCTTTAATTATTCAGAATTGATAAATTGGTACCACATAAACTTAGAAAAAACTCAAGAAAGCTGTAAATACTTTCTACCAAATATTATCCATTACAATTATATTTTTAAAGCAGCACACATTAATTTCCAATCATTCTTAGAACAAGTACATTCCAGCTGTTGAGGATTATTATTGGGAGTGAGTCCCACATTTGCTAATTTAGTGGAAGATCATGGGTTTATAAGTGAGGAATACTATCTCCATTGGTATGAGGCCTTTTGGAGAAGCCCAAAGTAAAGCCATGAGAGCTTGTGCTCAAAGTGGACAATATCATACCATTGTGGAGATCCGTGATTTCTAACATGGTATCAGAGTCATGCCCTTAAACTTAGCCATGACAAGAGAATCCTCAAATATCGAACAAAGAATGGTGAGTCTCGAAGGTGTAGTCAAAAGAATTGTGATACGTGATTTCTAACAAAAGCCCCCCATAAAAATCTAGTAGCTCGGTTAGATAATCTTTAAATAAAAGAATGTTTTGAAAACGCGTACTTGGTCAGTAGGTCTTGGACCATAAAAAGATCGCGAACCTTTTGTCTGCAGAACAGTGAAGTATAATTCATCTCTTGATAACAATAGATGTGCACAGTAGCTATCAAGAGGTTCTGTACTCCCAAATATCATCTGTAGAAGGAGCTATAGTCAGTGATAGAACGATTGCCATATACTCTAGGATACCCAGGAAATTTCATAACCTCAGCTAATTCTTCGGTAGTCACTGCCTTATTTTGTTCAAGAAGCTCAAGCCATGCAAACTCCAGCAGTGACGGGTCCTGCACTCATAATTATTGGCTCAAATCAGACTGAGAATCACCACCAATCACATGATATAGGATCTTGTTTTCAGGCAAAGAACAAACCAAGTTATCCTCAGCTTTTTTAATGAAGTCTGCAATTTCTGTCTGCTCGAAATTTTCAACACCTGGAACAATGTATGTAACTTGTTGTGGCTTAATAGATGAAGTGACACCATTCTATCAAAGAAAAAGTGGTGGACCAAGAGAAAATTAGAGTTATGAACTGAATGCTTTGCTTCAGCTTTTTTTTTTTTTTATTAAAAAAAAAAACACACAATAAGCCATGAATCAACCTAGTAGCCTATTCAAAATGGTGCGCTAGTTGTTTTTACTAGAACCTGATCGAACACCATCCAGTTTTTTTTCCCATCAGGTCTCTGAGCAACTGCCAGTAATACTCTCTCCGAGTCCTTCTTGAACTCCAGCAGCCGTCCCTTTTCCAATGTTCGGTTCATAAGCTTATCTTCAGTACCATCATCACTGCTCATGCCCACCATTCCCATTCTGAATACATAAACCTTTTATTGCTCAATATTGGAAAATGGGGGGTGCTCAACTTCCAAATGATTGTACAAGCTTTAATAAAACAGTACTTAGCAGTAGAAGAAATACTAGAAATTATAAGCGAAGAAATGGAGAATGTACGTTCAAAGAAAAAAACTGAATGCACAAACAACTAGAAATTATCCGGCACAGCACAAGAGCCCAAAGGAAAATACAAACAATTGAAATACAAAAACGTACTTAGCGGTAGCAAAAACTTTCTTTCGCCGGCTCAGAGCTTCGAGCTCTTCGACAACGCTTTCAACAATACTGTACAAGTAGTAGAATCGACCTCCACCACTCCTAGAAACTCGGTGTTTATGCCATAATACAGGAGACCTACAGTTTAATTTCGAGCTCCATCGAAACTGAAGATTCCTGGGATTGAAGTGGCAGCATCGGAAGGCAGAGAGAGGCGGGGACGAAGCAGAGCGGAAGACTGAGCAACTGTTAACAGCTCGAAATGCCATAATCGTTTGCGGAAAGAGAGAATCGACGCTCAAGTAGTTAACAAAATTGAAGAATAAGGATTTCTAGCTGTTCGGCATCGGCCTGGAGTTAACATCGATTTGGTTTCTTCCTTCACCAAGAGATGGGGATAGAAGAAGAAGAAGAAGAGAGAGTTACGCAGCTGATGATAAAGCTGCGCGATAGGAATGGTGTATTTGGTTTACTATTCGATGAAATCTGTTGGTTCGAATTTCAGATACCAAACGTTTATCTTATTCTTTTTTTTTTTTCAAAAAAAGAAAAAAACTTTTAAATTTAATTAAAATCATAAACTAATAATTATTTTAATCGAAGGCTTAAACTTCAACAAATTATTCGATTTTAATCATCAATTTTTTCAAATAAAACTTATTTATCTCCGATTATTGATAAAAAAAAATTACACTAACTTTTATAGCTGCTACTATGGTTGAATTTTTTTTAATAATAGTTTTGTTTAAGTAATTTTGGGCTTATTTTAAATAAATCAAGCTAATAATAATTATAAACACTAACAAGGGTGTTGTCGAGATTAACCAAATTAATTATAATTATTAATTTGTTATGTTGTAACGATTTTAACCCTATACTTTTAAATTCATCAAATGACATATCAAACTTAGATAAGTGTTGCAATTTTAACTTTCGGTTCTAAATATCCTTTTAAAAAATCTCTAATACATTTAATGAATTATAAAATCTCTAATAGGCTTTAACAGACGATTAAGTTCAGGCACAAACACTACCCAATCAGAAACTCGTAGTCACTTGAGAGAACAAGGCCTTGAAATCCTTGGTTGGCGTGCCTACTCCCTCAGGCTTTGAGGCTAGATCAAAGGCCTTGAATTTGGCCTCCTCAAATTGCAGTGCCTGTTCATGATGAGTTCACGGCTGGGATTAAATGCTAAACAGGAAAGAAAAGATGATCCACTGTCCTTAAATGTTCACTGAGTTCTTGATGTTCATTCCTTATTAGCCATGAGATGGTTAGTATAGACAAGTACCTGAAGGCAGACTTCTGCAACGTCCGCCCTGGCAATGGTTCTCGTCTCTGTTTGAAGAAGTTCATCGTCCTTCCCGACTAACAGTTCTCGGATCCCGCCATCCTTGTCCTGAAGACCTCCAGCCCTGAGAAAGTGTACTCCGATTCGGTAAATTCACAGGTTGAAGGCATTTACTTGTAGGGACTAACTACGGACTGATAAGGAAAGAAAGCTTAGATTGATGAGGAAACAATATGTTGACATCCATGAAATTAGATAAATTTGTAAGCCATTCATCAAATTATTCCGGATCAGGATGTATGGGATATGATAAAGACTTTGAACATCTTCGAATTCTAATAAATTGTAACAGCCAAGCCCACCACTCGCGGAGATTATTCTCTTTGGGCTTTCCCTTTTAGGCTTCTCCTTAAAGTTTGCGACGGCTAGGGAGATGTTTCTATACTCTTATAAGGAATGTTCTCTCCAACCGATGTGGGATCTCACAATTTACCTCTCTTGGGGGCCTAGTGTCCTTACTGACACTAACCGATATGGGATCTCACAATCCACCCCCTTGGGGGCCTAGCGTCCTCACTGGCACCAACCAATGTGGGATCTCACCATCCCCTTTGGGGGCCTAGCGTCCTCACTGGCACCAACCAATGTGGGATTTCACCATCCCCTTTGGGGGCCTAGCGTCCTCACTAGCACATTGCCCGATGACTGGCTTTGATACCATTTGTAACCGTCCAAGCCCATTACTAGCAAATATTGTCCTTTTTTAGCTTTCCCTTCTAGGTTTTCTCTCAAGGTTTTAAAACGTGTTTGCTAAGGAGAGGTTTTCACACCCTCATAAGGAATGTTTCGTTCTCCTCTCCAACCGATGTGGGATCTCACATAAAAGCTTTGATCATGGCTAGTCCAGTAATTTTAACAATATTTCCAACTAAATGTGAAGAATAAACAAAGCAGTTTATGAGAATCTCAAGTGTTTATGATTTGAGCGAAGACACAGAACTCTTCGGGATGAAGATGAATATGAAATGCAATCAACCACGTACCTTATAATGGTATATGGAACACCGGAATCAGCCAAATACTGCTCAGCCTTCCTTTTCCAAACCTATTGTGTAATAAACAGATTTTGATACTCATTTTTGGGAGAAGGACAAGCTCAGTTTCAAACAAAATTGTGAAGAGATACTAACCAATATGTTCCCATTCCCCAAGCTGTTCAAGGGATGGTTGATATTAGTTCCACCCATAGAGCCGACCAAAACAATTTGTTTAACTCCCGCAGCCTTGGCTGTTTTGAATCATTATAGCATTTTAAGCTTGTGAATACAGAAGCACAAGAAGAAAGGAGCAATTTCATCACTCACCAGCATCAATCTGATTCTTCTGCCCAATCCAGTCAACCTAATGGCGAACTTCCATCACAGAGTGAAATACATAAAAAGATATGTAATCAAGAAAAGGAAAGTTCAGGTACCTACCTGTTCAGGGTATGCTCCATCTTCGAAGTAAAACTCAGGCCTGCCACCTTTGGTAGGATCAAACCCCGGCTTCATTTTCGGCACGGCACTGGTAAGAATGATGAGTGCATCGATGCCTTGAATTGCAGGACCAAGGCTATCTGCAACCCTTATGTCGCCAACGAAAAGATCATCCGCTGCACCGATACTCTGCTTGCTCTCTTCAGTTCTGACCAAACCTCTTGCAATGTACTGATCTGACCTCTCCTTCAATTTCTTGTAAACTAGTTGACCTGCCAAAAAGGTCCAATAAAACCATGTTAAGAATTTGTCCACCCGTTTGTTCTTTTTGAAAAGCTACATAACTGGAACCTGCCTGGAATTATGGATAGCATTTTAATGTTTGTTCTGAAAAACAATTTATAAGAATGTCCCGGAATACTCCACCTTTATAAATGTTTGTTTTGCAGACTTTGTGTATGAGGAAGTCCTGAGATTAGGTGGTTTACAGCCCAAGCCCACACCCACACCTATTTTTCCCTTCCAAGCTTCCCCACAAGATGTTTAATCGATTTCCCCTCTCTAATCGATTTCCCCTCAAGGTTTTTGGTTTCCATACCCTTACAAAGAATTCTTCCTTCCCCTCTTTAACCGACGTTGGATCTCACAATCCACCCCTTTCGGAGTCCAGCGTTCTTGCTAATACTCGTTCCTCTTTCTAACCGATGTGGGATCTCATAATCCACCCCCTTCGGGGCCAGCATCCTCACAGGCACACCGTCCAGTGTTTAGCTCTGATACCATTTGTAACAGCCCAAGCCCACCGCTAGCAAATATTGTCTTCTTTGAATTTTCCTTACGAGCTTCCCCTCAAAGTTTTTAAAACGTGTCTGTTAGGGAAAAGTTTCCACATCCTTATAAAGAATGCGTCATTCCCCTCTCCAACCGACGTGAGATCTCACAATGTTGAATACACAAGTACTGAGACACTTGGATACTCACCAAACAAGCGACCCCATACGGAGAAGGAGGATTATCCAAAGTCTTTCTCTCATCTTCACTATTTTAAGTACAGCAAATTCTATCACAATTAGAGGATATCAAGGGCTTGAAAGTCCTATCTGTGAAGGATATATCGACCCTACGGAATAGAAAGCTTAGCAACATCATCCATCAAAAGTACTATGGCGAAACTTGAGAACTCCCACCATCCATTTATATCATGTTTGGAACCAATTTCAAAGTCCAATGTTTGGGGACAGGCAAACCAATTAGATATTCTACAGAAAGCTGCCCAGATAAGAAAAAGATGTTGATATATAAATACTTAGAGGCCGATTGCCCTAGCAGCATCGTTATCCTGTACTATGAGATGGTTAAATATTAATATCGAACGTCCCAGACTCCCATGTGCAGAGGGATTAAGTCAGAGGTTCCAATTTATAAATCGAAAACCAAATCCTAAGAATATAAAAATTCCTCACTACACATTCGGTCTTAAATTTCCCTAAAATTCTCTCAGCATCCAAGAACAGGCTAAATCAACTATATTACACAAGCAAGCAAAAAAGAACCAAAGAGAAAACAAGAGCGCTACCGGTTCTGCCACCAGCTCCGGTGACGAGGACGGTGCTGAGACCAGAATCCGCCATTGCAACCACCGAAAGAGCTCCGAATCGGCGCCTTCTGAAACCCTTATAGAAGGTCGGGGAAATGGAAGAGGCAACGATGTGAAGTGATAGAGATGGGATTGAACTAGAATTGGGTACGAAACAACATTTATGACATTGATGAAATGCCAGTGGTGGTGGAAATAGTGTAGCCTTCGGGTTGGTGTAGACTAATGGGACACGTGTTAGCATAGCCATGGATCGAAACTGAGAACGCTAACATGGACTGGATTTCTCTGGGTGCCTCTGGTTACGACATATAAAGCTCTTTCCGGAAGCAGAGCACGGAAGAAAGAGAGAATTATGACTTCAATTATTTTTTATAAAAATTAATTATATAATAATTTTAATGAAATTAAATAATCGCAATAATGTTATATATATATATATATATATATATATATATATATATATATATATATATATATATAT